>NC_051158.1:163579463-163725920 GCF_013339745.2 Dermacentor silvarum | reverse complement strand
AAATGTTGCCTATGCGTAGTTCTTAGTTTAGCTGTTAGTTATTATTTATATATGAACACTTCAGCGAGAGAACTCTTTCATTAAGCAGGTTGGTCACGAAACCGATGACAGCCAATGAGGCAACCAATGACACCCCGAGGGGGAACTAAGTTGATCAGGCGCGAAGGCGCTCGCGCCGACATCGGCGTGCTTGGCAAAAGGGACATCCCCTCGTTCATTCGACGCCACCGACGGGACGAGTAAGGCACGGCCGGCGCCAGGAGGTCCAAGGTGTTCATGAGAAAAAAATAACTACGGCAACTTCGCGACACCGCACCCCTACGGAATACAACTAAGCTTGTGAGCGAACTAGCATTACTTCTGCATGGATAATACCACTGGTACTCGCGAAAAATACTTTTGAAGAATGCTGGTGGCCATATTTTTTGCGACAGGGCCATCCCCCTGTCAGCGAGGGGGTGATGCAGAAATCGGAGGGGGGGTCAGGACATCCGGACATCCCCCCTGGATCCGCGCCTGAGTCCGAGCACCTATTCGTGGTAAGCAGGAAGCGACATCGGTATTTGTACTCACGTGTTACCGTGATAAATCAAGACGTAGTCCCTCTGCGTGGTGCGGTTAACAAAGCGCAGGCAGCTCATCGCCTCAATCCGAGCCATGGCTTGTCGGATCACTTGCTTCTCTCGATCTGCCGAACCAAACACCGTGTCAGGGCTACAGCATCTTGATTTCACGGGGAAAGGGTTAGAGGCGAATATGTATGTGTGCTTGACAACGTCTGCATAACCGCTGGATGCGGGCCTGTTTCTCTCTACGATCTCTCTATGCTGCTGGCCCACTATATATAGCAGCAAGCCCGCGGAAGAAGAGGACGTACGTGACGCCCTACATCATAATCATTATAATCATCATCACTGTAAAGGACGTTGACAAACCGCAGGGGGAGGGGCCTGAATAGCAATTTCGCCCCAGAAGTATGGAAGGTCGCCGTTTTCCGCCCTGGCAGAAGGCGAAATCAGAGGAGGGAGGGGGGGGGGGGGGATTCTAGCTGGTCAGGAGGCGCTCTTCGGCTGCAGAGAACCCGTGTCGCCACCCCGGTGCATCGTAAGATGCCACACGGGCGGTCTGAAGATGCGCGGAAGGGGGTTGGCGTTAGGAGCAGTTTTGCCCAGAAACGCGAATGGGGCCAAACGCCTTCTTGCACTCTGCCTAAAACAGACCACGTGCAAGACGCCATTAGAGTGTCGATGGGCATGCCTCGGTGGCAGAGAATCCATTTCCGGGCCCGAGGCATCGTGTAACACGACGCATGGGCTAGTATAGAGGCGCAGTCCGTCTTGGGACTGAAAGTTTTACGGGCCCGCCGAAGACGGACCACCCGTGGGACATCATTGTGCATCGATGGGCGCGTTTCGGTGATGATGCCTTTTACTGAAGTGCGTGGTTTTTAACGAAGGCGCGGAAACCGGGCGACTCGGGTGCTTCTTTCTCCCTTAGTGTTCTGGGAAATGCCGTGAGAGTTTAACGGGTCGCGGAAAGGAACGGCCTGTGCATTATTAGAGAGTTTTAGAATAGGGCAAGCCACGGTACTGCGCACCGGCGTAGGGTTCTGCGCATGCGCAGTACAGGTGCTTCGAGCGCTTGCGTCCCCCTAATCTAAAACTCTATATTAACGCGATAGCGTTAAAGGCCTCGCGTCGCAGTAAATTCGGCGTCAGCGTTGGCATCGGCGTCTGCGGAAATTATCCCGAACCACCCCGACCGCGCAGGGCCTCTGCGTGGTGCAAGGTGTTAGTGAACAAAAAATGAATTTCTCACAGTGAAATCCGCCAGAAAAATGGTAAAGTAGACTTAGCCACAACCTACAGACATGGTGGCGTCGGACTGTTATTTGAATGTACGAGGAAACATAATTCTGTTACGAGGAAACTCAAACACAAACCCATTTTGCCAGCATTTCTACCATACCAGCAGCGGCGCGCTCGGGTAGGCTACTTGCGAAAATCTAATGCAGATGGCGCTCGCATCCTCGGCAGGTTAGGGAGCCTACATTCAAGCGCTGTTTTAAAACGGCGTTGCATGTAGGCTTCCTACGGCAGGTCAAATTGCGACTTGGCCTGCCTAATGCGTTTTGGACACACGCGCGTGCGTCTGGGCAATAGCGAACAATTAATAAAATAATGAAAAAAGGTCCTAGGGCCTTCACATTTCAATATAAGATGACTTATATTGCCCCTGGAAAAACGTCTTCCCAGCAATACATTTCTGTTTAAAAGTGAAGCCGACTTTAAGGGGATCGGTGTAAGCTTGGTCTTTGTAAGCTGGCTTTCCCACGTTCTGTGTTGCAGTGAAGCCTACTCAAAGAAAAATACGATGCGAACGGGTCCCGATAACGCTATCGCGTTCCACTCTTAAAGGCGAAGCTTAAGCATCCTCCAATTTTTCTTACGTTGTCACCGTCAATAACAACATGCGATTTCTAAAGAAGGCTTACAAACCTGGCCTTGGAGCCAGATGATGTAGGGGATGACGCCTCTGGGCCAGAGTTCCGCACTGCCAGTCACCGCGGCTCTCTGCGAACATGCACAGATCGCGATAACCATCTCTAGTGATCAGGCTAATTGGCTGATTGCAGCGCTAAGTAATTACCAACGTGGGGGATTTCGTTCTGTCCTCCCAAATATAAACACAGCTTAAATGAAAAGATGAAATCGGTGGCGGTGACTTAGCCCACAACTAGCACATCTGTATCGGCAGTGCAGGTCATTAGATGTATAAGCCTGTTCATTAAACTGTCTCCAGCGGCGTGAACGCCGATAGTAGAAGGCGACTGCCATCCCTCTCTCCCGCCACAGGGGGAGAAGGGCTGTCCTTCCCGTGTGCTCCAACGAGGGGGGGGGGGGGGGGGAGATTCAGAGTTGAACTCTGACCGTGCACAACCTTAACGTGCCCCACAACTCGGTTTCACGAGACCCCTCTGTATCGACGCCGACCACCCCGTACCATCACGAAAACGGCCGAAAGATCCCAAGAAAATTATTCACTTTAATAAAAGAAAGTAGGCCAAAGCGGTCCGGAAAGTATGTTCAGGAAAGGCTAGCGGCATATCTATTGTTGATGCGCCGTGGCTATTTATAGTCTATTCATATGCCATATCGCCTATATGAGCAATGCTTAGCGTGGTTGTAAGCAAATAGCGATTCCGGGTCGGGCACAGAAATGGGAAGACCGGAACAATGTCAGAGTTTGGGAGTTAGTGCCTATAATGATCAGGGCATGATTGATGATGCTGAGGATGAGACGACCCAGTGGGAACATTCGGAAGGAATGAACCCAAATAAGGAGTGCCGAGTTGTGCAGCAATAAGTTGGACGCCTGGTATATTAAACGATGTAAACGCGTTTTGCGCTGTGAGCGAAAAAAAAAAGAACACGCTTACCGTCGCTTCGCTGTAACGCTTAACTGTCGCTTGACGACCTTATGTTTTAACTAGAACCACAAAGAAAAAATGCAAGATTAAAATTTTGTGTACATTATAGGCACCTGACCACAGTTGCCTATAGGCATCAGGCGGATTTTTGGGGATTGTTTCGTGTTTTCAGAGAGCGATGGTTTAACAATTCCTCTTTTTCGAGGGGTAGCTTTTAGTTTTGAAGCAAGGTTAAATTTAGAAAGCTAGGGAGCACGAGCAACGATACTTCGATTAAAAAGATCGAGATAGTTGTATGGAAGAGTCAGCGAATTAATGTCAAGAAAAGGGAAGAACCTGTCTTACATCGTCCGAGTTGTCTCCAAATGGTATAATGTCTCCCTCAAACAGCTCATCTTGTCGTAGAGTCCAGTCGGCGGCGCCTGTGTCAGAATTTCGTACAAGGAAACATGTACACAACACAGCAGTCAACAGCGTTACCGAAGAAAAAGCCCCAAACATTATTTCATCTCAATAACTAGACTACTCCGAACCACGTCAATGAGCACCAACTCCTCGATACGATTAGACACTTCCACGTGTTGATCAAAACCCCATGGTCCTTGTTTAAAAAAATGGCCGCGTATCTGCGTGCTTCGCTGCAAATGTCGTCGAAAGACGATAGTCTTCTGCCGGCCATACTACATGAGTGCTGGTCTGATCCTGGTCTGGCCTGTTGCCTCCGGGTGCGCCTCGACTCACGATCTTGCGCTAGCCGCTCGGCTCGTTGCTCGGACGTTTCCTGGGTACGCTTTAGACGACGAGCGTCGGCACGCCGGCGCTTCTCCGCTGCAATTTGGTCGTCGGTCTTTTCCCTGCGTTGTCTGGGCATGTCTTGTAGAGTGGGTTGTATTTCATCAAGCGGCCATTTATGTTTTGCCCTGCCTCAGACAGCGCTTCCTTTATGTTGACGTGCTTTATGGGCAACCGCGCACACTCTCATTTATCAATGTGACGATTCTGTACCTCGTACTTTTTACAAACTTACAATTTTGTGCACAGTGTGATGCGCGTGTACGCTCAACACAGCTCGAATTTCCGGTGAAATACTTCAAAATGGATGAAGTCCTCATGCAATGTTATAAAAAAATGCGTGACCACCTCCGTCTTACAGGACTGTAATTCAATGCTCTCTGAGACCACGAAGGCACGCACGCTTCTCTCATGCCAAAGTCTCTCTTTGAAGCTTCTAGCGCGTGCGTCACCTGCCAGTTTCCCGCACTCTTCCCTCGTGACAGCTTTAACAATTTGAGACGCTGCACTGCCTTCGGGATCAGCCCACATTTTTGCCAGGGAGACACCTACAAAGCAGGAGCAGTCTGCATGTAATGCTAGCGCAATACGATGTCTCAGGATATCTACAGAGACACCTTTCATCCCTGCGCGTCCAGGACCTGTTTCATGCCAAAAATTCGGGCGATGTAGTGAAGTACCTGGACAGGGAGACGTCCCGTTCTCTTTCAGTGCTCAGCATTGACGTCAAAGACATGTTCTATTCGTTACCACGCGACAGGCTTCTAGCATATGTGAGGGACTGCGCGCAGGAGTATAATGGCGAGCAGACGTTTGTGGACAAGTTCCCGCAACTCAGGGTCGGTGTCTCAGTGGCAGCGTTTGTGAAACCTTTATCTGTATATTTTGGCTCGACCGTCAAAGGGCGGGAAGACACTATTCTCCCACAAAAATCACGGTTGTGCAAAGCGTCATAAGTAGCACCTGTGTTTAGCGAACTATTTTTGAACAGAGTAGAACGTGAGCTCGAATCTGCTGTAGATGGTATTGTGCCACAGACGTTTCGACATGTGGCACAATATGTGGATGATTATGACCCACCTTGGTTGCTTAGTGGCTATGGTGTTGGGCTGCTAATCACGAGGTCGCAAGCACTTCATGGTCATGCCAGCTGACGCATGGACAATTGCAGCAGGGGAAACTAGAGCTCAATCAACTCCACAAGACAACCTGATATTAAAGTGGCGACACGTTCTACAAATCATTTTGCCTGATACAAAGTCTGCTCCAAAACGCCCTTGACGATTCCCACCACTGTACTTGCAGAAAAAGTATAGTATGCCGCAGCTGAATAAACGCTCCTCGTACCTGTATGTCTGGTCATCTTTTTCCACCATCACAACGTTTTGTAAAATAAATTACTGAAGCTTAAAGTACTTGCTAGCGAAGCATCTGCCAACAAAACATCGGTTGTTGCTATTTCAAACACTTTGCTCTCGATGGTCTCTGTTCGGGCCTATGTCGGGCCTGATTTGCAATCGGGCCGGGCCGGGTAGGGTAGGTGAAATTTTTGTAGCGATATCATCAAGAGAGAACGATATTTTTGACAACTCTAGGCGGTCATACAAGGAACCATCTAGTCTACCGTGGGGTGCCTCAAGGAGGTGTACTGAGCCCAACCTTATTTAATGTTGTTCTCGTTGGACTCGTCAAAGAACTCATAGGCACAGTCTCGGTCTCTGTGTAGGCAGATGACATCTGTATATGGACCACGAGCTTAAGGCGCTTACAAGTACAAACGAAGCTACAGCGTGCAGTGTAAATAACGTCGCAATACCTAAATAGTCGTCGACTACAGCTCTCACCGACAAAGAATGTAGCCATGGCATTTACACGGAAGTCAATGGCCTGCTACTCCGTCATGATTGATGGCAAGATTACCTTCGGTAACCCACTACAAGTTTCTCGAAGTCACCATCGACCGTGACTTATCTTGGTCGAAGCACATCTGTGCATTGAGAAAAAAGCTTGACAACTTTGCTCAAATCACTCGACATATGTCTGGAAAATCGTAGAAGCCATCCCAATCATCTCTTCTGTAGCTCTACCAGGCATTATTTGTTGGATACCTCCGCTACAGCGCGCCTGTACTTTTTCGGATTAGTACATCTGCTGTCCGCACACTTTAAGGACCTCAGGCTCGAGCACTAAGAACTTGCCTAGGATTACCATGATGTACTTCCACATGGGGCACTATTGCAGAGGCACGCTCATGCCCAGCTCGATTTGATCTGCAACATGAGCCAATGCGTAGGAATAGGAATAGGAATGCATAGGCATCGGAATCATCCACTGACAAATGTCACAAGCTTACGGGCTGACGCCGCCTACTCAGAAGCCGTACTGTCGCAACTAGATCTACTGCCGTCGGACTTCGCACCGCATAACATACCGGAAGTTCCACTCTAGACGATGGCAAAGCTGACGGTGAAAATCTGAATCCCCGGAATAACGAAAAAATCGAAAATGCCGCTTGCGGGTCTCAAACATTTCGCGTTATCCTACATTGCTTACAAGTACGGATATACCGAACATGTTTTTGCAGAGGGTTCTGTTACACAGACACGATACCTGCAATGGGGATTACGCGGCGGTTCAAGATAGGACACAAAACATCGTCTACAGCAGCTGAGTTGACCGCCATTCGAGAAGCAGTCCGCTGCATACTGCAACAAAACCTCGCTAACTGGATAGTGTTCTGCGACTCAAAACCGGCGCTGCAACTCATAAGCAATTATATGAATCAAAAAAGCGCATATAGTCTTCTAATTTACGACATCATGGCTCTGCTTACTCAGGCGTCTCAATCCGGACATACCATTGCGCTGCAGTGGATTCCCAGCCACTGTGGAATAGCCGGAAATAAGCAGGTTGACGCGGAGGCAAAAATGGCGCATATATACTGATGGGAAGATCATAAAACTTCCCTTTTCCCGTTATGACATCAACTAGTTGCTACATAACTCCATCAAAACGCACCATCCTAATTTCGCTTGCCTCGTCCAACTCTTTCTTCACGATGACTGCTCATTCCCATTACTCACCAGTTTTTTCGTAGCATTCGGCCATGCGCAGGTACAGGTTGGGCCTGGTCTTCCTGCGTTCGAGTGGTGACCTCGTTCTGCTTCCACGAGCCAGCCCTACCGTCTCAACCAGCCAGCTGCTCAAGATTCTACTTTTAGACTTTTCTTTCATTTTATCTTATACAATAAATATGCTGATCGCTGCGGGTCACTGCCGAGAGCTGCCACATAATTTCCTTAACCTTCCTTCCCGAGCCGATTACCAGGTTTCTTTGATGTTACACTAGCACTACCTGACTTATTGATTTTCGGTGATCCCGCTTAAGCTCGCTGACTTTGATTCCGAAACTCATTCTTTTTTCTCTCTTTGATTGGTTTTTTTCTCGGAATTAGTTTTTTTGGGTTGTCAGCCCTGATGACCCCTTTCATTTTATTTTATGATTGTTTTTAGTGCCCGTTATACCTTCCCGTGGTGCGGGCTCCCCCCACATTTCTTTTTTTATTTCCTTTTTGCCTTGGGGGACAAAATAAGCCATCAAAACGTCTATGGCGCGACAATGGGACAGCCCCGAACATCGGCAAGAGCGCCTCTATAGACTTGACACCGGTTTGCGATTCCGGCTTCCACTTCAGATGCGGAGAGGCCAGGAAACACTAATCCATCGATTACGGCTTGGTGTGGCGTACACTCGCAAGTACCTTCTCAAGATTGGACGAGAACGTGACCCTGATTGTAGCGTCTGTCACACTCCCGAGAAAATAGACCACATACTTTGCATGTGCCCTCAATATTCGGCCGAGCGAAGGGCACTAAAAAGTAGTGTTGACTGTTCGGACTCCCGCCCCTTTTCGGAAGCAAAGGTTTTAGGCGCGTGGAGAAGAGTTGATCATGCCCAGCTCACCATAAGATCACTTTTGAACTTTATGTGTGAGACGGGCTTAGACCGTCGTCTCTAGGACCTGTTAAGTCAGGACTTGAGAAGTGAAGAAAGTTTGCACGATGACGTTTGCGCGATGACGTTTTGTGTGGACAACACTACTCCTGTGTGGAGTGTGTGAAAAGTGCACAACCGCGTATTAGACGTGTGCAAAAAGTTGCTCGTTGTACGATATCATATAATCACCTGCCACCTACCTCTCCCTGTATCTCCCACTTCCCCTTACCCCAGTGAGGAGTAGCAGGCTAGAGACACGATCTCCAGGCCGACCTCTCCTCCCTTCTCTTCATTAAAATCTACTCCCTCCTCCTAGTAGCGATAGCTACATTACGCCAGGTTTTGGCCTCTTCGCCGTCGCCGCACTTTGAGCCGTGGCCGCACCGTGACGTCACACCATGGCCCCCCGATTCTCCAGCAACTCGGCTCGTAGCGGTCGCCGCGCGGCCACCGGTCCTGCCGTTGGTATTAGCCGTTGTGCGCTCACCGCGCCTGCTGTGTGACGTCACACCACGGGCCTCGATTCTCCGTCGACTCGGCTCGTCGCGGTCGCCGCGCGGCCACCGCTCCTACAGGCGCGCGTCCGCCGTTGCCTGGCAACCGCCACAGCTGGCGCGCTCGCCGCGCCCTCTGTATGACATCCCACCCCACGCTCCGCAGCTGCGATAACCGGGAAGCAACACTCCATTTGCTAGTAGATACAGTAGTTCAACCGGGAAGGGGAGAGCTCGCATCGCCGCAGCCATAGTTGAGGCCGCAGTATGGATGGTGAGAAGTCGGCCAGCCTGAAGGATACCAGGGATCGCCGTAGAAATGAAGTGAAGAGGAGACAGCGCGCTGAAGAGACTCAAGAGGAGCATGCCGAGCGGTTGGCACGCTCCTCCATTACATTACGGATCATAGAAGCGTATTCATTGGTGTGGAAAATACAGTTTTACCCGTTGGATGACTACAACGTCTCTACTTTCTTAGTATAGTGGGAAACCACTAAGTTTAATAACAACATGTCTAACTACAAGCGCAGCCTAAGCGGTCTGTAGCTATCGACTAGGTTTAACCAAAGCTAAACCACAGCCAATTTTTTGTCGGGCTCGGGCCGGGCCCGGGTCTCGCTTTGAGTCACCAGGCCGGGCTTGGGCGGGTAAACTTTAACAGTCACTGGGCCCGGGCCGGACCCGGGCCGATAATAACGGCCCGTGCAGTGCTCTACTGACAAGTACCACGTTGTGCTCGAACCACAACCGGTCACAAGAGCTGCAGCTGGCTCCGAAGTTCCGGTTGAGAAACTCGCGTTGAAACCTGGCCGTCGCACCGGGGAAGTTGGCGCTAGCTTGCCGAGGCGTGCACAACCGTTGTCGGGCTTCTGGAGTGCTATACGACGCCGACATGTGGCCTCAGCATCGCGTTCCCGCAACTCAGGGTCGGCGGCTCTTCGCTGACGTTTGTCCTCAACATCGCGTTCCCGCAACTCATGGTCCACGGCCCTTCGATGACGTTTCGCCTGGGCTTCGGAGGCCCTCACGCTTCAATCGGCACGTCGACGACGAGGCCTTTCCCGAGCGCGTTCATTCTGGATGGATTTCCATGAAATTTCTTCAAAATTAAATCTGTTCGTTACATAAGACATTGAATGGCTCATAGCCTCTTACCCCCTTAAGCAATGGCTCATAGCCCCGTAAGCGCGACCTCTCCATTACAACGACAGAAAAGTGAAATTCTACGCTGGAATGATTAGCGGCAACGCAGCCAGCTGTGGAAGCAGACGACGACGACGAACGCGGGAGCAGTGGCACGAGCGCGTGCCGAGCACCTGTTCATATATAACCCCGCTTTTAAGGGAGCGTATCATGAACCGACAGTGGTTGAATCGGTTAGCGTGGTGGTCTCGAAACCCGGAGGTCGGTGGTTGGAATCCGCAGCCCGACGAGTAATTTTTATTTTCGCGCGGCTTGAGAGTGAGAGTTTTTGCGGTCACACCTACAACGGCAACAACACTTGTGAGGCAATACAAGCTTCACTTGAAAAGCTGCTGAAGGACATTTGTGCCATAGACACACTTAAATGACCTGTTTGAAGGAAAGCATCACAAGTTGTAGCATCAAAAATGAGATTGCCACATATCTACATAATGACAAAAAACTAAATAACAAGTACAAACAAAAATCACATGTTAATTATCATGCAGGTTCCTGTTGCAAAGTAGAAATTTTTAAATTAAATTATGGGGTTTTACGTGCCAAAACCACGATCTGATTATGAGGCACGCCGTAGTGGGGAAATCTGGAAACTTGGACCACCTGGGGTTCTTTAACGTGCACCTAAATCTAAGTGCACGAGTGTTTTCGCATTTCGCCCCCATCTAAATGGGAGCGCCGTGGCCGGGATTCGATCCCGCGACCTCGTGCTTAGCAGCCCAACACCATAGCCACTGAGCAACCACGGCAGGTCAAAGCAGAAAAAAAAACGCTGTATTTCCCATCCTGTTTTCAGCCTTGCTTCAAAAACTTTTGTCGTTGTCTCACTTCAGATAAATTGCGATACTTTGTTTAGCAGACGGAGGACTTTGACAATCGGGTGTTGCGAAATATTAGGCTAGTTTTGAATAGACGGCAATGCTGAATAGATCCTTTTCGAATACGAATAGAATAGTTAGTGCACAATATTCTATTAGAATATTCACCCAAACCGAATAATTATACTGCTACGTAACCATCCTCAATAAAGTAGCCTGAAGTTACCGCCCCTTTTCATGTTTTCCTTGTCCTCGTCCTTCTTCAGGAGTAAATATCCTTTTCAGAAAATACAGACCAGGCCAAGCGCAAGTTCTTCTAAAGCGACTTGGTCAAGGTTATGTACGCTTGCTGAAACCTGCTCTAAACGCATATTTTCCCGATCTATGTCGACAGTGGCCACGACGTCCTCTGATAATTCGCGAATCAGAAAGACCCTAAGAATTTGCTTTCGTCCCGAGAACATTCACATCAATATGACGCAGATCGTCTTTCACGCGTGCTGCCACTGACCTGCCATCGCACGACGACCTATGGACGGCGACACTTTCGTGCGACCTTTTGTGAATGGTAATGTGGTTTTGCGACACTTTTGTGAATGGTAATAGTTTGAGCAGGAGCTGCGGCCCTCTAAGGAGTCGGCGCGCTACCCAAAACCAGAACAGAGAGGCAGACAAATAGCCGCGAAATGGGGGAGCAATAAGGGTAGCGCATGGTTCGCGTTTATTGAATTCTGGGGTTTTACGTGAAAACACCATAGCCACTAAGCCCCGCGGCGAGTGGTTTTCGTTAAAAGTTAGGAAGTTGATCTATCAGAATCGTAAAAAAAAGTTCACCGACGATTACGACACTCCCTAAACCTAAATTGCAGTTGGCGTGTTTTCAGTTGGCGATATATTGACTGGCGCGGACAATGTCTCGTGCGGCACGTTGCAAACGGATCGAAGTGTAGCACGACTGCCTCACGATCGCCGGTGGAGGCGCGATTCACAGCATTTGCCGCAGACAGACCTCCGCTCACGCAGTGCTTTGTTTCCATATATGGTATCGCTGGACGTGCTCACCCTAGCTGGCTCGCCGCATGCCATCGGCGAACAGACGACGGCGCACTACTCTGGCGCCATCTCATAGCGGTCGTCGCCCGTCTTGCGCGGCACTACGCGTTTCTTCTCACGCTTTCGCCGTATACCCTCCCCCACCGCTTTGCGCCTCATGGTTCCGCTGCGCCCTCCTCTCCACTTTCCTCATCGCGCTCTCGATCGCTGTCGCCGTCTTTCTTCACCCTCTGCGCTCCACGTTGGGTCTTTCACTTTTCGCTGTGCTCGTTCTCTCGGTTACCCGCCGGGGTGGCTTAGTCAGCTAAGGCGTTGCGCTGCTGAGCACGAGATCGCGGGATCGAATCCCGGCCCCGGCGGCCGCATTTCGATGGAGGCGAAATGCAAAAACGCCCGTGTGCTTGCGTTGTAGTGCACGTTAAAGAACCCCAGGTGGTCAAAATTAATCCGGAGCCCTCCACTACGGCGTGCCTCATAATCAGAACTGGTTTTGGCACGTAAAACCCCAGAAAGAAGAAGAAGAAGATTCTCTCGGTTACGTCGAGGGAAAACGCTGACGCTCGCCGAAGGAACGGGTGTCTGAGGGCTGTGCTCTAAAAATGACCAATAATTGATAAACTGTGCAAACCAGTACCAGCAGCGTCGAAGGAGCTGTCGCTTTTTATTGTCCCATCTGAAGTTATTAAAGGAAGCGTATCTCTCTATGTAAACATAATAGAAGGGGGCTTATCTCGAGTAAGCGTGCACCACAAGACGGTAGAGCGCAATTATAGCATCCGTGTGCCGTCTGCAGGATGTAGGCAATCGTTAAGGGTCCCCACTG
Source organism: Dermacentor silvarum (assembly GCF_013339745.2). Taxonomy (NCBI): domain Eukaryota; kingdom Metazoa; phylum Arthropoda; class Arachnida; order Ixodida; family Ixodidae; genus Dermacentor; species Dermacentor silvarum. The sequence continues at coordinate 163,713,313 of NC_051158.1, read as the reverse complement.
TCTCGGGCATGTACAGATTCCTGATTATACCGATGCCTAAGAACTCCCACAGCAAATGTCCACAATCCTGGCGGCTGTCCGTGAACAACCCACACGTGGCGCGAGTGTTGCCGCCTGTCAGGACACCAGAGAACTGTGTTGATATGCGCCCTTCCTTTCGTTTTCTTCAGCCCACCAAGGCCCTGGGCCATCCTGTGCGAATGTATCCATCGATCCACGACTGTACAGTAGCGTTATACGAAGACTGAATAAAACTCCACCAACCGTGGCACATTTCGTACGCAGGCAAGCCGAGGAATTAATTTCATTTTATTTCACATTATTAGATCACATCAAAAGCAGAGTGCACAAGGAATGTTCCGCCAACAGCTGAAGCTAGTAGAAGTCCATGTTCACGCACAATTTGCAGCACAGCACATGATAAAGCAACAAAGTAATGAAATAACACATTCAAGTATAATTAAAGTAGCAAAGTCGCATTTAAGCAATCAGTGAAATAGCACATGCAGTAAGTTACAGCCAAAAATAGAGATCTTCAAAAAAGTATACGCAATTAACAAAAGAGTAACAAACAAAGAAAAATAAAACAGTCACATGTACAAAGCAGTGAGTTTGTCATAATTACGGTCATATTATATGGACGCTATTAGATGATAGTTGACGCAAATTATGACGAGCAATAAAACAACAATGGTGTCTCATCTTTGAGACATAGAACCTTTTTAATTGCTGCAGAAAAGTTAGCTATTTTAATTCCAAGTGCTATTGCATTCCATAATTCTGCATCATAGTGTTGTACGAGACTTTCGCCGTATACGTTACACGTGACAGGCAAATAAAATTAGGGTTGTTTGCGTTTCTAGTGTTACTCGTTGGTACAGTAAACAGTGGAATGGATGATTAATTGTTATTATAAATAATGTCATTGATTGTTATTAAAACCTCTACTCCAAAGACATACATGTACATGAATGGGAGTATTCGAAGTACTTGAAAAAGTAGTTGGTGGCGGTGACGTGCTGCACGGAACAAAATCACACGTTAAGCCCCTTTTTTTTGTTCAAATCGAATGATAGGTTCCAAATGATACCAAATGTAGAGCCCCAGGATTCACAGTGACAGTGAAAAAGACAGTAATGCATCACTTTTAAGTCCTGGGTATCAAAGTACGTTAGGTTTCTTAAAAACGCAAAGCATCACGCTGTTTTTTAGCAGACTTCACTGATATAGACTTTCCAGCTCAAATTACACTGTAATGTAACACCTAGATATTTTATAGAATCAACCTCTTCCAAGCCACAGTTATCAAAATAAACCTGCAAACGTATCAATACGTTTATGTGGTAAGCCCAAAAGGTTTTACTTGCAACTTCTTCCCACCTTCACGCCTTTTCATGAGAGTGGGTGATCTTTTGATGCTTGGAAAGAAAGGAATGCTTTCTCGAATAATGGGAGGGTGCGCGATGACTCGGGAAAATATGGCTGTCGCACCATCGCATCTGAGCACTCTCTACGTTTACAGGAACTCGATGCGAGTGGGTCAAGTCAGAAGTCGGGCTGAACAAGCCCGACGTGACCGCGTTTACATGATACACCAACTCGCTTCTGACGAGTCTGGACAACGACAGCACACAGCGTCGAGACATGAACGTGTTCGAAATGTGCATCCGGTTCCCCCTGTTGTCTGCGTCAGCTCTATTTCATGAGTCTTATCGGTACGATGAAGTTGCACGGCGCAGTGCTTGTCTTGAACTTGCTCCGACACTATTCTCGCTGCCGGCGCATAAATCGCGACGTCACAGCGGCCCCGCGCAAGTGTTGGCGCTGGCGGGATTAACCCATCCGCGTTCACATGTAAATGGGTCGGGCTGGGTCATCCTGCCTCATGCAGTCGGGCTGAGTTAGCCCGACTCGACTCTCATTCAGCCTGCCCGACTAGTTTTCACATGAACTCGACATGAAAATTCCAGCCTGTGACAGCATTATGATGTTGGTAGCGTGACGGGGAATTTTTGCGACAATGAGCCGTTTGCTCTAGCGCTGGCAGATAAGAACATATAAGCGAACGTTGCGAGTTGGAAATATGCGTACCTGTATAAAGCGTTGATGCTGGTTTCTCAGTCCGAGGAGCTCCGAAGGACTGCGACAATGCAATTATTAGGAGCAGTGCGCAGATGTTGGTTTTTGCTCCGAGGCCCATGCTGCCGCAGTAATTGGTTTCTTGTATCGCTACTACTGGTAGTGCTTTACACGCAGGCGTGCTGAACGGTCGTCAGTCCGGGCGTTTATATCGATCTTTTAGAACGACACGGCAATATGACGTCTTTACTGACATCTAGTATCGCACATAACCGCGATAATTCCCAATCTAACCTTTTGCGGATCAAGTCCTGCCGTTATGAGGGCGATATCTCCGTAAAGCAGCGGTCGTAACACGCTCACGCCAGCGAAAGGGACAATTAGAGATAAGCGCGTGCAATTATGCAAAAGCCTCGATAAAAACTGCCGCTGTATGCGCAGATCACTGCAGCAAAAAAAATGAAATCGACTGGGAGATTGAGTGGTAAGTGGAGCATTCTGCAGCAGCCCGCTCTTGCATTGGCACTGCATTTGAGGTACGAGGTCAAAATTTTTTTTCAATACAAATCTACTAGCATGTTCCAATGCCTTGCGATTCCTATCTTACGGCGAAAGTCTTAGATGACTCATGGGTCGAAAAATTCTAAGCCCGTCCGATGTTCTGGCACCAAAATTCAAGTGACGTCTCACGTGACGTCTCAGACACATTAAAGAAACTGTTATCATGAGTAGAAGCAAGTTCGAAATGACCATGGAAGCTGCGAACATAGCCGCATTTGGTGACGCATGCGCCAGTAAGCCATCAATTTCTTTATCAATAAACGAGCTCGATTACCTGTGTTCGCGTTTAACGGACACCCTTTTAAATAATGAGTGTGGCAACGAAAGTGTCTGCGTGTGGATTTCTCCGTTTTGTTCATATTTGCCGAGCAATGTGCACTTGTCTTTTTACGTTTTGAGGAGTATAATTACGCCTGCGAGAAATGTTAACAAATATGTTGTTGAAAATCATCGCTTTGTGTTTGTCTAAGGTGCCTTTCCGTCCCCCCCCCCCCCCCCCCCCAATGTGCCTGCGCTACAAGAAAATAGACGAATTAAAAACAAAGCGAAAGCCATGGTCGTGCTAAGGTGTCATTAACCACGCAGAACCGGTGGCGATGTCTAGGCAACCGAAACAGAGAACAAGCAAAGGGCAAGACAAGCACAGAGAATACAAGTAAGAGGAAGTAACATCGCATTCGAATGAGAATGTCAAAGTAATGTCATGAATATCTCGTGAGCGCACAGGCTTTCGCCTTCATCCTCTTTAATGTATGCTAAAGTGAAGACGGTCTTCCTTAGCGAGTTAGCCCAACTTTTCCGCATCGGGTATGTCTGTTTCTAGCTTCGATCGTGGGTCAATCCCGGAGCGCGTGCATTCTAATTTGTGGGCCGATCTCGAATATAGCTTAGTCAAAAAATCCGAAGCAGTCTGACCCTCCTCCTCGACCCGTGACATGGGGGCTGACGTGATATTGTACCGCGAGCTCCGCCCTATTCGTACCCCGAACTCACTCAGGAAGACATTGTCTTTTATCTACGTCAGCTAGAGCAGAACTGAAAACTGGGCCTAGTTGGTACTTTCTGATATGCATAATTTGGTTTGCGCACAAAACACGCGGACGAAAAAGTAGATGACTTGAGCGCAAGCTCTTAACAGGTATGTCAATTGAAAGTACATTATTTAATGCTGACGATGATGATTTAATGACATGCCCTTTGAAACGGAACGGTGATAAATAATCACCGAGCCTGTTTGAGTCAGGTAAGCTATGCATGTTTTTCTTTCAAGCAGTTTTATATGCATCCCCTTAATATTTTTTTCTCTTCCTCAAAACTGTATCTACCTTGTACCGCTACCTATGCCTGTTTCGGATCCGACTGTATCAATCTCTTCTCTGCTTATTTTTTCCACCAATACTCTAAACGTATCTTACTTACCTTGACTTCTTACCGGTTGATGTCTCCCGCCACTTTAAATCCAAGTGCTTCTGGAAGGTGTACTTTACCCACGGGTCTCACTAGGTGAACACCTTCATATTCCATTAAGATGTGCCGAGTTCTTATAAGCACCACCTGGTGGTGAAACTAACGCCGTGATAAAGATATTGACTAAAAAATATGATAAATATATATAAGGAAATATAAAATAAAGATATGACCAGCGCAAAAACAGACACAAAAAGAGACAACGAGGACTACCACTTACTTCCAACGGGCGTTTATTACAAAGAAGCATGAATCGTCGCGCACATGAACACAGCCACATATACTTGTGTAAGTTATCAAGACTACTACAAAATTTCAGGAAAAACCATCAAATCCTAAGGATCCTCACGTGCAGATGACTCTAAGTAAGCAAATTCTTTTATCCGTCAACGCTACGGAAGGTTTACTGATCCACTTGTCTCTTGCAATAGCCGCTGCCTCAACGATAATTCTTGTATTGTCATTTGGGTTTCTATCTAGTATTGCTTTCTTGTGAAAAAGGGTAAAACATCCGCATTGAGAGAAATGTATTCCAAGAAAACCCTCTCTCCCTTTTCGCACTTTCTGCCTATGCTCCTGCAGACTCACATGTAGGCATCTGCCGTCTATGCCACGTAACGCTGCCTCTTGAGCAGTTGACGAATTGCTTTCTGCGCGGTGCTTGAGTTCGATTGTCTGCTCGCAGGGCTAGTTATAGCGCACAACTGAGATAAGAAAAACGAAAGCAACTCCCACCCTTTGACTTATCTTCTTGAGTTGATGCAAGATAGCATGTATGTAGGAGATTACCGCTAACTTACTGCTCGTGTACAAGGACGGATTTCTCAATTCTTTTATTGTTGCGCAGCGTCTCTGAAACAGAAACGATGAGGTGGTGGGGTTAGCCAGCCGCCTTCAATCGAGCAACCTGCGATCTGAAGCACTCCTGTATCGAGTGGTGACAAGATTTCACCAAAGCTTTGTTCAAGCCTGCCTGAACAATGCCGCGCTTGTCTTAGGTTTTCTTGGAAAAGATTGCTCTGAATGCGGATGTTTTACACTTTTTGACAAGACAGCAATCCTAGCTTGAAACCGAAACGACAATACCAGAATTAACACTGAGACAGCGGCTATTGGAAGAGGCAAGAGTGTCAGCAAACCTTCCATAGCGCTGACAGATAAAAGAATTTGCTTACTTACAGTCATCTGCACGGGAGGAGCAGCCTTAGGCTTTGATGGTATAACTTGCACTAGTATATGTGGTTGTGATCACGTGCTCGGGGTTGGGACTCACCCCAACAAATCCCCACCGGATCACGAGCCTTACACACATTATTTCATATCTGCATTACGCACTTTATAAACAAACATAAATGAATAACGAACATGCAATTTGGATTTGTGAAAAGTCAGCCAACTGAGACTCCCTTCCTGGCACAAAATGAAATAATATTGGGTTCTCTTGAACGCCACCTGCGTACTTTGCGTGTTTTTCTGGATGACTCCAGAGCATTTGTTCGCATAAATCATGCCCTATTAAAAATTTTAACTACTGTGGTTTTTGGGTCGTCTTTTTAAAACAGTCAGATCGTATCTTGAATACCGCATGCAGCAAGTAGTTATAAATAGTAGTCATGCAGCTCATTTAAAATCGGCTGGCACCGGGGTGCCACAAAGAAGTATTTTGGGGCGTTTGCTTTCTCCTATGCATATTAATGATCTAGTAACTGTTGACAAAGACATGAAATTTATTGTATATGCAGATGACACGACTATACTCGGTACTGAGAAGAATCCTTCAGATGTCACGATCAAAACAAACGAAACTGTCGTCCTGTAGTGTCTCGAATTCACTAACCGTATATCTTAACAAAACAAAGGCAGTTCTTTAAGCCAAATTATCGAAATGTTGACACATGTACACCACTAGAGCTTAATCACTCCATCATACCAATTATTCATTCTGTCAAGTGTCTCGGCGTTGTGCTTGCGCAACATATCTCGTGGAATGCTCATGACGAAATGGTGATCGGTAAGCTGTCTCGGGTGAATGAAATACTTTGCAGCTTGACTTTCTTTTTTCTTCCAAAAAACATTAAACTTCTCGTACAAATCACGTACGAAACCACTGCGCCACCGGTGCGACAGCAATGGCGTCTTCTTTAATTACGATAGCAATTATATGGACACTCCAGGCACATTTCTGCCGTCCGCGTCACCGCCGCCGCCGCCGTGAGGTTCCGTATAAAGTACACGGGCGATAAAATTGTCGCCGCGTGCCGTATGCTCCATGTGCGAGGGTGAGCCGGCGATCGCGGCTCAACCTCGCGCACGCAAGAGCGGGAAGGAAGCGCGCCGTATTCCAGTCGCGCACAACGCTCCGGAGGGAAGGCAGGGAGGGGGGGGAGTCGTTTTACTCCGCGCCGCACGAGTGACCCCGTGCGCCCGCCGGCCGCAAAGCTCCGGGGCGAAGGTAGGGCGGGGGTAGGCCGCGTACCGCACGGCCGGCTGTATCTTGAAAGCCATCTGCAGCGGGCGCAGAGTCCTTCCTCCCTGCGCTGTGCTTTCGCGGCTTAGTTCGCGTAGATGCGAGACGAAGGTCAATTCGCTCGCTGCTGCTTCTGCGCTTACTCACTACTGCGTTTTGACAGCGAGTTTCCGCGGTAATCGAGTGAGATGCGTTCATGTCAGTAACGCACCCAGGATCTCTGCCAGGGGGGGGGGGGGGGGGGGGGTTGATAGTTTGCCAATGCCATCTAAACAGCACTAATTTCGATTTCTTCACAGGAAATTGTCAAAAAATTCGCTTTTTGCGAGTGTTCAGACGACTACGCGTCTTACGTCTTAGTTGCAGTACTCAAATGCGTAAGGAAAGAACAGGGGTTAAACAAAAAGGGGGTTTAAGTCGGCCTCAGGGGGGGGGGGGGGGTTACAACCCCCGAATCCCCCCCCCCCCCCCCCCGTCGGTGCGCCACTGGTTCATGTTTGCTTGTACGCGCGTGACACCACGCTTAAATTAGTTAGTATGCCTATGTTTGCAAGCTTAGACCGCCAATAAAACTACTATCCTTACTTCGTATAGGTGTCCACTAGCTAGATATCGCAATCGATGCTTCGCCTTTCGGGCGAAACTGCGACTTTTTCTTGACAGCTCGCGCTTTGAAGCACCGTGTTAGACTGCGTCATCTCCGGGACCGGCCCACCCTCCCCTGTGCTTTCCTCGTAGCAGCTAGCGCATAAACTGTGCGGCTTTATACCAACTTCAGGAGCACCCAAATTAATCACGTTTTAACATTTCTTCGACGGAGTACAAATGTCATCGTCGTGCACCACATGACACAGCGATTACCGTACGATTGTATAACACGCAGTCGCTCATGGCGTCCCAATCGGTCTTTATCTAGTTTAGGCTCGTCAACTTTTTTATGGACAGCCCAACAATTGCCATGTCGTAAGCTCGTGTCGAACGGCTGGCGTAGAAAGCATGCCGCTGCCCCCATAAGATCGTGTTCAACGTGGTCGCCACCCGCCGGGCCGCCGGGGTGGCTCAGTCAGCTAAGGCGTTGCGCTGCTGAGCACGAGATCGCGGGATCGAATCCCGGCCGCGGCGGCCGCATTTCGATGGAGGCGAAATGGAAAAACGCCCGTGTGCTTGCGTTGTAGTGCACGTTAAAGAACCCCAGGTGGTCAAAATTAATCCGGAGCCCTCCACTACGGCGTGCCTCATAATCAGAACTGGTTTTGGCACGTAAAACCCCAGAAAGAAGAAGAACATGGTCGCCGTCGTTCTGCGGTCGTCACACACGTACACTCGCAACCCTCACACACAACTACTCAATTTACACAAATATAGGTTGGTTCACCTAGTGTCGCTTTGCATAACCCCAAACAATGCTACGTGCCTGCATGCTGGGTACCTGCAAAATGTTTCGCATAACGTCGATTTTCACAGTTCGTGGAATCCGCACAATTTCGTTTGCAGTTCTCCAAATATTTTTTTTCCGCATGACAGGGTCGTTATTTTCTGAGACCGATGAAGCCTCAACGTACAATTCATACAATCGACCAACACGCCATAAACACTCGCGTATGCTAAAAAAATACCGTTTTTATGCTCAGACATATTTAAGTACTCTTTCTTTTTGTCCACTCGCAGTAAGAGAACAAAATAATCTGCCTAAATATATAGCTAACAGAAAATCTATAGGTGATTTTTTTTATCTATGCGCGATAACGTTTAATAAGACGGTTCTATTCTATAAAAATGTGTCTTCTGAGTGTTGCCTTTAAGGTTCATATTTTTTGCGTAGTGGATACCTTCTGTAGTGGTATAAAACATGCACTGCTACCGTGTATCTGTTAAAAGGTTTTCATGCTTGTACTACTTTTGTTTACCGGCTCGAATCATATTTGTCGTTTCGTTATGCACTCGTAAGTTTGTTGGCTACTAAGTACTGTCTCGTAAAACATATCCTGCTACCACGTATTCGTTAGGTTGGTACTGCTGTTGTACTCACTTAATTGTACCATACTACTGCTACTCTACATTGTACTGCATGACTTTTTAAGGCCTTAGGTGTCTATGTTGGCGGTGACCTTGGCGAAACTGCGCCGTGATGAAAAATGGCCGACGCCGCAAAAGATGCCCGGATTGACGTCACATTTCCCGGGGAGGTTCCTATAAACAAAGTAAGTGCGTGGCTATGAAAAGAAAATTTAGTGCAGTTCGGTCTGGGTGGGTATCGAACCCGGGCCTCAGGTGTGCGAGACCATGCAGTACACTTCCCTGAAGCCACGGCTGCTCCGCGGTTCTGGCTTACTAGAGGTGTGCCTAGTGCGTGCGTCGTTGCACTCGTCACGTCGGTGCTATCTCGCTGACTAAAAGGTGTGGCCTAGTGCGTGCACTAACATGCTGCACCGTACTATGTTAAGCATTCATATGTAGCGTTCAGGAGGGTGCCTTAGTGCCACGCGTGTACTTCTCATTGCGGCTCGTTATATCTTGCGAGAGGTCTATCCCCCGATTGTATAACTTAATACATTACCAATATGTATCACAAAGAAGTCTAACCCAGATTGTGTAACTTCATGTATTACCAACCGTATAGCAGGCATTCGCCTTCTTGTGTTACAAGGGCGTAGCACCTGCGGAACTTTTTATTATTGACTCCATCATTTCACGGCCAGTATCTCTTGTGCCCTGCGTGAGACAATTCCGTATGATATTGACAGTATGCTTGAACAAAATAAATCCGTTTATGGGAGTGCAATAACAAGCGACGCTTTCAACAGCGGTATAGCATCCGAATGCGACGGGTGTCGCTGTCGCTGATTCTTCGTTTGTTGAAGACCGCCTCGAGACGACTGCCGTCCTTGGCCAGCAAGGTGAAGAGGCCCGGCGCGCGCGCGAAGAACTCCGAGCCGTAAAGCATTATCGAGTCCAAGTCGAAAGGCGAAAGCAGTCGGTTCTCAAAGGGCTGCATCTTGCGAAAGTTGTGCTGCCGCCCTGCACGTGCAAACAAATTCAGCCAAATATGTCGAAATGTTAGTCTTAATGCCGTACCGAACGGCACACAAATGCAACCATTCATTTTGTAAATCAGGAAATAATTACAGAACAAAGACAATAATTTGGGAACATAGCATGCAATATACAAAGCTATACCTTCAGTATAGTCAATGCAGCACGAATTAATTAAAGCGTGCGTGCTTAGCGGAACTGCGTCTGTTAACTATATGCTTGTTACCGACAAAAATGGTGTTTCAGCGAACACTTTCAGAAATGTTTAACGGTTGCCTATGGCAAATAGCACAATTCTAGTTCAAGAGCTGGTCTACTCGAAAAGGTGGACATTATGCGCACAAAAAACTGAAATGCATAAGGTAATAATCCACAAAAATTCACTAATGAAGTTTTTAACTAATTACGTTATGGCCCATATTGCAATTTAATAATTCTAGCCGTGGAGTTTGCAAGGCGAATCCACTTGGAACGAATTCTCAGGATGTCACCAGTGCCATAATCATCAGTTAAGAACTTAATTAGTGAATTATATTTATTTGATTATGCATTTCGATTTATTGGGGAAGTAATGTTCGCCTCTACGAGTAGGCCAGCTCATGAACGAGAATTGTACTGTCGGCCACAGGCACCCTTTAAACTTTATATATATATATATATATATATATATATATATATGAAATAAAGGTAGCATTCAGCAAGTACCTTGCTGTTCAACAGAAGATGAATCATTTACAATGACTCCCTTGTTCCCTAGTAACAATTCGTTGAATTCACCGTCCTGAAGACACACATGGTTTACGACAGTTGCAGAAACCTCCAAATTCTTTTTGCCGTTGGTGCTTTTTTCTCGGCCACAAAAAGACGTGTGCACGGAAGTTTTGGCAGTGCACCAACAAATTAGTGTTCTCGTCGTTAATCGAACCTGCAACGTTGTGCTCAAGAGCACAGCTGTCCCGCGTATACCTTTGTAATACTCCGTGTTCGATGAGTCGCACTTAATGAATGGATTAAATAATTAATAGATTATTTATTTATTTCCCCTCCCGATACTGGAGGAGTATCGAGAGAAAATGGTCAGTCCGAGCCTGACGGGTTTCAGATTCCGGCAAAACAATGCAGAGCTCCGGGTCAGCTCTTGTTTCCTGTTTAAAGTACGGGTGACACGCAGAAATGCACTCGATAAACAATTGTTGGACCAATTCGAATGAAATTTCTTGCGTGTGGGAGTAAAAGTGTAATTAGAATAACTGTTGGAAAGAGCATTTTGACTCATGATTTCGTACTTTGTGCAAAAATTGCGTAAACTGGCAAGTTCCCAAGAACAGAAGCACCAAGTTTAAAATTCAGCAACTGTGCACCAAATACAGATATCATAGTTTTGCAAGCTACATTTGTCAGAGCACCTAAACCGTACAAATTTGATGTATCTGTTTACTGTATCTGTTTGATTTTTGATTGATGATTGATGATTTTTTATTGATGTATCTGTTTTCAGGTATGCGAAAAGTAATTATTGAGACCGGATCGAATACGAACTGAACAGTGCTAGAAACGAATGAAATGTAATACTTTTCGAGCAGTTATATACATAGAGCCACCATTTTCACAATTGATGTAACACGATGCTCAGTAACATCACAGTATTCGTAAAGTTGGCAAGCTTCTGTAAGTACACTGCACGTTCTAAAGCGTTGTTTAATAAAAAGCACAAATGAAGCAGTACAAACAACTGAGCAGTTTGTTCGCATATAGAGGACTGTTCGGAGAGTGCGAATTATCACTATAAATGCGATGAAGTCTGGCTCCCTCCCCTACGTAATTTCTCAAGTTTTGTGCCTATTCTATGCCCGCAGGGGTAAAAACGATCGTAATTTTGCTCCAGTTTTGTGTTCAATTGCGCACAGTTGACATTTTAAAATATTCGAAAGGTATATTCGAAAAATATTCGTATTTACGAATGGTGACTATTTGATTCGAAGGCCGGATAGAATAGCACATTACTCGATTTGTTATTCTGAAGTTTCCAATACTGGTAAGGCTCTAGTTTACAGTCTATTTGAAATGTCTAACAGTGCTAACGAAGGTTATACAGCAGTCCTACTCTCAAATTAGTGATGCATTTCAGAACACTGTATATTACATAAATTTTGTCCGCTCTAGATGGCTTGATAGGTGCAGTTTATAGATTTGTATTATCGCTATATATTTCGCAATCACAGAGTTGGAAACTTGGTACCTGACTTTTTCTTTTTGTGATTTTCGACAGGTTTTGCAAAAAAGTGATGGCCTAATGAAATATCTAGTTCTTCAAGTCACTAGATTGTAACCTTTCTCGTAAAACTCATTAAGTTTTATACCGCATTAAGTTCGATGCATCGGTCGCTGAGAAAAACGAGTTTACCATTCCCATAAGAGCTACCGAGTTCGAGCTTCCGCTAAACGAAAGTATACATGACGGCTTTCGTGGGGAAGTGCGTATACCTGGCTGTACGTTGTCCAGAAAGACGTCGATGTAGTCGTCCCTGTCGGAGCGTGAGTGCTCGTGGTGGAAACCGACAACGTGCAGAAGCTCATGCATCACCGAGCCAATCTGCATGCAGCCAAGCCCCAGGGCCAAATGTTGGCGGCCTCCCTTACGGCCCACGTAAGATCCACACCTGCGCACGCAATGCGTACATAAAAAATGACTTTTATCAAGGCGACTCGCATTCTCATCATACTCAGACCAGTAGTAGTCTTTCCGGTAATCTAGATATCCACCTATAACCCACCGCTGTGGCGTAGTGGCTTTGGTGCGGCATGTTGAGCCCGAGGTTGCGGGATCAAATCAGCACGTCGACGGGGGTGAAATGTAAAAACACCCGTGTACACTTCATTGGGTGCACTTTAAAGAGCCCCGAGTGGTCAAAATTAATCCGGAGTCACCCGCTACGGCTTGCCTCATAATGATATCGTTGTTTTGGCACGTGAAACCCCAGAATTTAGTTTCCTATTTATCCAGATATCCCAACAAGTATACGGGATAATACCGGAGATAATGCAATCTACAAAAATTATGCAGAACCAACGCACGTTTTTTGTAATTTATGTGACGAAATACTTTCGTGAAGCGGCTAACGAACTGCTGTAAATTTGCACATTAAATTCGTGCGACTTTGGCGTAAAGGAAACTGAAGTGCTACCGCAATGTGACAACACTTACACTGCTTTGAATTTCTTAATTTCATGTTAATTTTTAACAGCGAAGCTGTTCTAGCTAACGGTAACAAGTTGCGCCCGCTGTCGCAAAACCTCGCCGAGCTATGAAGTTCCTGCGTTGCCTAGCAACCACCTCGCGGAGCGGCGCGTGCCTCGCCTCCTCTCCGTGCCGTGCACATGTTGCCTTAATTAAGGAGAGGGAAGGAGAGCATGCGCGCGGCGCGCTCAATGCTCGGGAGAAAGAAAGAGAAAATGGGAGCGAGATAGAGAGAGAAACAAATTGTAGCAGCGCCAACAAGGCAACGCGCAGAGCTGCTGCCGACGCCGCCTGCGTTGCCTAGCCGCGCATGCGCCGAAGCAGTAGCGATGACGTCACCTCGCGTTGCCTAGTAACCGCCGGCGCAGGTGCGCGCTCGCTTCGCCCGACACAGACACGGCTCCTGCCTGCCTGCGTTTGTGGCATGCCAGGAACTCTGTCGCTCGTAGGCGCCGACGCGTCCAGCGCTAGTCACGCGAAATGTCGCGAAAAGGAAGGTACCTCCAAAAATGATTGCTCGAGAATACATTTCCTACATGCGTAGTTAAGGTAAACCAAGTTAAGACCTAGCAGCAACCAAATTAATACCTAGCAGTAGCAGCCAGTAAGACTTGGGGATTGACACTTTCGCTGTGCCTAAGATTTGCATGACCGAGGGCAAACTTGCCCGCTTTTTTCCAGTTTTGCCACCCACTATTTGCCGAATTCCCCGGTGTGTGTATGTGCCATAATATTGTTACGGGGAGTATTTATTAACAGTAAACGGCTAGCACTTGTCTAGCCAAGATTGCACAGAGCGCACAGGTTTCAGCAGGTTTTCAGCCCGACAGGAGAGCCTCTGACCCAGCCCCACTACAATGTCTTTGTCTTCGCCATTGCCCGTGACATTATCCCCGGCCGGTGAAGCACCGTCCCGGCGCTTGTAGTGGTCAAAATGGGTTATCACAGTTGTAACGCTTGAGACGGGAAACATATACGATGTCACTTCGTGGTGTGGCAGTCGATGAGGTGGATGCCATGGGAGTTATCTCATAGGTGACAGGAGTCACCTGGCGCAGCACGCGGTAGGGCCCAACGTACTGCGACATAAGTTTTCACAGAGGCCAACACGACGAGATGGGAGCCGGAGAAGGACGAGAGACCCCGGTGGAAAATCAGTATCCCGGTGTCGGCGATCGGAAATGGACTTTTGTGCCAGTAGCGTACCCAGGATCTCTGCCGGGGGGGCTGACAGTTTGCTTTAATTTACCAATACCATCTAAACAGCACTACTTTCAATTTCTTCACGAGCAATTCTTGAAAAAAATCGTTTTTCGTGCAAGTTTGCGAGTGTGCAGACGATTGCGCGTCTTATATATCTTGGTTGCAGTACTCAAAGGCGCACGGAAAGAAAAGTGGTTAAACAAAAGGGGGAGTTAACTAGGCCTTAGGGGGGGGGGGGGGGTTTACACCCCCCCCCCCCCCCGACGGTGCGTTAATGTTATGTGCGGTCTGCGATGACGAGAGCCGAGCGCGGGCTATTGCGCGCGCGACGAGCGCACAGTGGCCATAATCATCATCCAGTAATCATCAACACAGTAATCATCATCATCCTCATTATCATTACCCAGCAGCGATCATCCCAAAGAGTTTATTTCTTTATTTATTTATCCTCAAGGCCAAAGACATTGGAGAGGGGAGTGGTAAAAAATACAAACAAATGCAGCAGCAAGATACAGTGAGTAATAATAACAATTACAAACAGGCATGTACTTAAGTAAAGGTGGTTAGTGCTGCGCGAAAACGTTGGTTATCAATGATTGATACAATGTCAGCAGGAAGGTCGAAATTGGCGTTGGCATGATAGAAGTACACGTTCGATTGTGGCCTAATGGTTGGAGCATCAAGCTTCCACGCTCGATCCCTGCATCGGACACGTAATGTTGTTCTTGTTGGTTTTCTTTTCTTTTTTTTTTTTTTTTTACGTGTGACCTATCCGGCAAGACAGCAGCCGCACCCATCAGCAGTCACAGTCACGACATTCCGGCAGGGTTCGCAAAGAAAGCTTTGCTTTAGAATGTGCGCCGATCCCGAAGGTAGTGTAGTCTAAAAAAGGGGGTTAACGAAGTGTCAACGATACAAAAGGCAAGAATGACGTACGTGGTATAGCACGCGGCGGAGCTGAAGCAGGCTTCAAGCACTCCGCCAACTTGCGCAAATAAGTTTAATATCTTCGGTCCAAATACAATCCATATCAGGTATTAAGCTGAAAAGAACAGATACTACACTTTGACCCACGTCGGTCATGTCTACGTTCGCACCATACACGTGTACGCCATCCCGTGTAATCAAACTAGTGCCTACCAATCTAAGTGACTTCTGTATCCCGACGTCATGCTCATAGGCGTATGGGGGGGGGGGGGGGGCAAAGTGTGCCATTTGCGTCCCCCCCCCTACTTTTGAAAGCAGACACCTTCCAACAAAACACAGCTGAAGCAAAATTTAATTCCTTCTTTTAGGCGACGGAAGCCGATTGCCAATCAATACTATTTTTTCGTGATGCTCCGCCAATGCGTTTGACATCGTGCCTTCTGGCTACATCATTGCGGTGCTGTTGTAGTCTTATTTTTAAGTTTCCAGTTCCCTGTTATAGCACGCCTAGCAGTCTTGGAACGAATTTTTGTAGAACGACACCAGGGTATTTTCTTTTTCGAGGCGGTCTTTGACTCTGACGAGTTGCTGCGTTAGTTTGCTTGTAGAGATGTGGCAGATTCGCATTTCATAACTTTTGTAAATCCTTGAAATGACTCGCTCACCCCTAGTGCCTAAGGAAGTGAAGCCCTCTCCCTTGTTGTCCTTGCTCTGGCAGGAGGGTTAGCAGCACGCCTTCTTTCCGTCATTATAGGCTGGTCGGGATAGCCATTGTCGAGGAAGTCTTTCTTCACTCTCTTCAGCTCAAGTGTTCGTGCGACAGCAGTAGAGCATAAGCGGAATGCGAAATACATAGGCGAAACTGGGAACTTAAAAAGAAGGCTACAACAGCGCCGCAATTATGTAGCCAAGTGGCACACTGTGTCAAACTCACGGCCAGAGCATCACGAAAAAACAGGACACGGTATTGATTGGAAATCGGCTTTCGTCATCGAAAAGGAGAAGAAACTATCAACCCGCTTGTTCCTTGAATCATTTCGCATATAATCTACGGCACACGCGATTAACCGGACACGGGGACTCCCCCTGAGCTATACGCAAACGCATTACGTCATTCGGCATGTAGATAACAAAGACCTTCATGAACTTCGTTCATTGTGAACAACGCACCCGTATTGGGTGCAAAAACGCCAAAAATATTCTCGTTTTTCTTTTTGTTTCTCGGTTGGCGAGTGCTCGTTTTTTTCAACCATCACGCAATATTTATGCGTTATACACGGCAATTAGGTGTTTTTTCCCGGTATCCTCGGCAAACTATGCGAAGAGCGTTGATTATATTTCTTCGATGTATGAAGCAATGTTCTGAGTGAAGAGCGATTAATGTTTATTCCGTGGAGTTTCATTACAGCCTTTGTAGAAAGTTACTCATTCAAGCATTCCAGGATGCTATATATATATATATATATATATATATATATATATATATATATATATATATATACTGCCATAAATTGTTTTCCATAAAATGTTTTCCAGGCTCGTAAAACAACTGCACGGTATACGAACTTGCAATTTTGTCATAATATGTAGAATTTTGAGTGAGATGCGTTGCTAAACATTCACGTTCCTGCTTTAAATGGAATTACTACAGATAATTACTAAATCATTATTTTTCCACGTGTTCCTTGTACATCATATGCGATTCATAATTTGTTTCTCCGGTGTCCTCGGTGAGCTAAACAAGGCATCTTGTTTATATATGGGGAAAGCTAGGGGCATGGTATGGGTAATGTGTAGGGGATGTTTCAAACGAGTAGGTTAAGTGCGCCTTTTCCAGTAAATTACGTATGCAAGTGGCCCATAGCGTTATTAGGGTGTTTTACGAGCGGTGTGTAACTGCTGCACTGGCATAATTACAACAACTGAGGTCTATTTTTGCGAACATAGGGGGAACTATACGTTTTATCCGCGTTGAACCACAACAAATGTTTAACCAGGTTTCCCAATGTCCGAAGAGAACTCTGCGTTTCAGAAATTTTATAGTTTGAAGGAATAAGCAGCATCTTAAATGCAATGTGTCGCAAAGTTCTAAGGTTAGTGGCTTGTTTAGAAGCGTTACGAATAAATCTTGAACTCTCTCATTTTCTTTTTTTCATGCGTGATATATTATGTTCGCCTGGTGTTCTCACTAAACTAAAAAAAGGCAGCTTCTTTATGTTTGGTGACTGTAAGGACCAGGTAATGGGTGATGTGCAGGTAAAGTTTAAAATATATGGGTAATTTGGGCTTTCGCAATAAATTCCTTATGCAAGCGCCCTAAAGCGTTATAAACGTATCTAACGAGCGGGGCTGTATTGAGACCGCTACACTGGCACACTATGGTAAATGTTCTGGCGAAGTAACATGTGTGTTGATGAATTACTGGCTTTTAAAATTTATCCCAACACGAAGAGCTCCAAAACACTACATGTGGGCATGGTTTCAAACGGAACAGTCATATACGGGCAACGTTTTCAAGCATGCGATGTAATTACAGGAAACTGAAACTTTTATGGCAACTGCTCGAAAGAAACAGCTTCGCTAGAAATGGGGTCGTAATTCTCCAAGGTCGGACACATCTGCTATCTTTATTTCTTGTGAATATTGCAAGTAATTTATCTGTATTGTATTTTGTTACGTACGACCTCAACAATACTATAACGTTAACTAGCAACACATTCGTGTTGTAGACATAAACACCAAGTACAATTCGTTGTATCATTATTAATGCTGTTTGTAGCAAATGTGCTTTTTTTTATGCGCGCTGTACTGCTGCTACCGGGCGGGATCAGGGACCTCTGTGAGGCCCAGCCACCACCTCTTGCTGGTGTTAATAAAGTTTATTCAGTCAATCAAAACAAAATGCAAATTAAAATAACTTTTGGGCCCTCATGGTTCACCATGTGTGATTGATAAATAGGCCATATAAAAATAACTAACAGACGCCTTTTCAAGGCGCGATGACATAATATAATAGGAATTCGCAATTATAAACATATATATATATATATATATATATATATATATATATATATATAGAGAGAGAGAGAGAGAGAGCGGGGGGTCAGGTGGTTTGCGGCTTACCCCCCCCCCCCCCCTCCCCTTCTCGGGAAATAGTTGGTACGCCTCGGACTCATGGTCTACGTAGGCTCCTTTCTTCAGTTCTGCTCTGACTGTGAAATGGTTAGGCTGCGTGTTGTACGGACTGAAGAACAGCGTGCCTACCAAGAACGACGGCGTGAACACAAAAGGGAATGGAACCGGCGGCGGCGGCGGAAGGAGACCACCGACGATGAGCGGGCCGCGAATGCCAAGCGTAAACGTGCGGCCCGCCAGGACCGCGAGGCGGAAAGAAATGCGAAATGGCCCCGATTCTGCCAACTTGGAACGTTTCACCGGAGCAACGGTCAATCGCCGCATACACAGCTTCACTGGTCATCCACCTTTACAGAGTGGAATGGCACTGAATTTTGTGGTGTTCATTGTTCAGCCGTAGATGGCTCAAGGGTGGAAAAATGCGTTGTCCGGCGTTATGGCTCCAAAATTCACGGTGCCACCACGTGGCATGGTGCCACCATCGAGTGCCCTAATTAATTCTTTCTTAGTTAAGGTGCCACCGTGTGGCAGCTTAGTTAAGAAAGAATTAGGGCACTCGAACCCACGACCTTTTGGTGGGAGTCCAACCCTGAACCTCTGGTGGGTGTCGAACCAACGACCTTGGGTGTTAATTAGGGCGAAGTAATTTAAGAAAGAGTTAATTAATGTAGAGTTCATTAAGGCACTCGAATCCACGACCTTTGGTGGGAGAACTTGAACAACTAATAGGAATTAAGAACGCATTCGAATGAGAAGGTCAACTAATTCAATGAATATCTCGTGAGCGAGCAGGGCTTTCGCCATCACCCTCTTTAGCATATACTGAAGTGACTTTAGACTTTTAACTCATTTTGTATCCTATTTGTATCGTAGTTCATCCGCAAATACGTCGACCTCGTCATCTTTAGTGCGGACACTCGTTGACCCTTCATTTTTTACCAGTAGGCCAGGTGGGCCCATCCCGAAGATTCTGCTCACTATGGTGCAATGTGGTTAATTCTCCACTACGCTGGCGCTAATTACGCCCCTACCAGTGGCGTAGCCAGAAATTTTGTTCGAGGGGGGGGGGGGGGGGGGGGGGCTCACGTTGCAGCGTGGCCTCCTCCTTAAAGAATTTGTGAAGGGATCAAATACATGAATAATAACTGCATTGCCATTGTATATTAGATGCTGCAAACGAATTATTGAACGCTACGCACTGTCAAGTAAAATATGTATTTTTTCGTAAAAGAATATATTCGTATGTCCCAAAAATTGTGGCAGAAATAACTGATATCAATGCTTGCGCGTTTTTTTTTTTTTGTCTATTTCATAATCAAAGAAAATATCACACGAACTTTAGAACTACATCAGTTCGAAACCAGCAAAACAGTGTATGCAGGTGATATGAAAGATGTAAAGGCCATGAAATGAACAAGTTAAGGACAAATATTTTGATGAATCTTTGTCATTGAAGAACCTTGTTTGCATGTTTGTACATATGCAATGGCAAGGGAAAAACCTCAATGCTGTTACCTGTTACCGGTCATGTATTGCAATTACACCGAGATTATAGTCGCAACAGTGAGTACATATAAAAAGCAGGAGTTCTGCAAAAATATAATTAGAAATGCGAAGATAGAATGGAATATAAAAAGGCGAAAATACAACTTTATAAAAGGCAGAAAAGTGTCGCTGCAAACAAAGCTCACTGCTTGTATACACAAAACCTCGCAACAAGATATTTAAATATACGTAGAAGTCTCCAATAAATCTACGCATTTAAGCTAACGTACGTAACTGTATATAATGCATCAAACAAGACAAATAAACATGTTGGGCAGTCACAGATAGTAAACTTTAAGCATTGAAAGACAGACCATCCAGGCAAGAACAAAACTATGATAGCAGAGATCGTGATATGTACTTGGGCCATGCGGCGGTCGCGACAGCACCATATGGGTAGAATAATAGAGGAATAACGCAGAAATCAGTACTAAAATGTGTAATTAACTGCCTGCAGAGCGGCAACAAATATTTTGCAACCAAAATTAAAGAAGGGTATTGCTTCGGTTCAAAAAATAAGTAAAAGCAGGTAGCTAAAAAGAAAAAAAAAAAGGCCAAACGAAAGCCACTGATGATGCGGCAAGTTGAACTATCCAATATTCGAGTGTGTTTGTTAGGAAACACCGCGTGGGCCAGGCTTTCAATGAGCATGGACGGTCAAAATTGGTTATTGATGTTCTCGTAATTTTTGTATTCGCATGATAATTTTGATCATGATGCCAACTGTTAGAATAAATGGCGAACATTTCTGCGGTTTTAAAAGCTAATGAACAGTCATACGTTTTCATAATTACGAGTTTATGAACCCGAAAGAACACAGCTTTTTAGTTGCATTGATTTTTGCTGCTTCGCTATCTAAAGGACAAACTTCACTCGGCGGGGAAGTTTAGCGAAGCGGTCAATGACTTCGGACACGTTGATGCCAACGTCTCTGTGGGCGTTTAGAAGCGCCAGCCTAACCATGCATTCCTCAGACATTGTAGAGCGCAAGTAGTTTTTTAGTAATCACATGTTAAAAAATATTCTCTCTGCGCAGGCAGTGTTCATTGGAAGAGTGACTAGAATCTGCAGCAATTTGTATACATTTAATAGAACCTGCAGTCGCAATGAGAGAGGACATCTATTCCGGTGCTAAAACCTAAAAACACTCCCTCGATGTCGTTGGCATCCTTGTTTAGGTACGTTACACAAACAAAGCTGTTCGATTCCACCAAGATCCGTCGTTTCGTCAGCAAGTATGGATAAGCAGCCTGCAGCGTTTATTTTTGCATCTAGGCTTTCTTTGATAATTACACCACAAATTTCTATAATTTGGTTTTCTACATCTTGGCTTAAATACGAGGCATTACTGGAGCAACTTTCCAAATGGTTCTTCAGATATGTATCTCCACAATCAGCTCGCATGCGGAGAAGCGCTCTGAAAATACCGGTATTTTCAGCGGGGGCTTTGCTGAAATCCATAGGACCACTGTCCCTATGGCCAGGGAGAGCCAGAACTTGTCGCCCGCAAAAAAGAACTGCCTCAATAATAGGCCGTTACCGTTCTTCTGTTTTCTCTTATTTTACTTTGCCTGCCCTGGTCCAGCTGATCGATCACATTGGGCGCGCTTCATGAAAACGTTTGGAGAAAATTATCAGCTGCCAGCTGACAGTCGCGGTGATATTTAGTATTTCCGTGTGTGTGGAAGATTGCGAGCTCGTGCTTCCATTTTCTGGAACGGCTTGGACACGAGGGCTCCAGTGCGCGCAGGTTGGCCCAAGTTTATAAGAACATTAAACCCATAAAGCTACAGAATTGAAAATCTAAAGCACGCCTTTAGAAATGTCAGTGCACCTTTCGCGCCAAAAGTTTATGACAACTTTATACCCCCAAAGTTCGGAATTGAAATCCGTATGCTTCGTAGATTCCGCGGACGGTGCGAGATGCCGCAACGTGCCCGCTCGCTATCGAAAAGCCCTTGAAATTTCGCGCTCGGATGGGGCTGCTTGCATTATGTGACTCCGGGTGCAAGGGCGTTGCCACGAAATCCAGCCTGAGTTCGCAATGTTCGTGCCAAAATGGATTTTCGAGCGTGAAAAAAAATGCTGTAGACAAAATCCAGAATGATTCCCGGCGCAGGTGGTTATTTTTGGTCGGTGGTGCACGCCAGCACGAAAAAATTGCGGGGGGGGGGGGGGGGGGGGGAAGGGGCTGAAGCTTCATCAGCCCCCCCCCCCCCTGGCTACGCCCCTGGCCCGTACCGCTAGTTTTGCCTACTCTGCGACTAATCGTCGTTTGTTGTCTCGTTGAGACCTACATTGAGAGCGAAAGGGTGGCTTTCTTTCTGCAGATGGTTACAAGATACCCAGATCTCAGATACTCCAAACCCATGCGAAGTCAGTAAAGAAGACCTGATCTTCAAAATGTGGGCCACTCGCGTGGTTGCGTGCCACTAGGTATGTGCGCCCTTCAACGAACCTCATTTTACGCCAACTGTGTCTATTCTACTGGATATGGCGAACTTCGCAGCTGCGCCGTAGGAGGCGAAGCATGTCCAGAGGGTATCGCGACAGAGGAGCCCGGCAGGCCTCAAAAACGACGCGTTTGGGCTAACTTGATAAAATCTGCCCAAAGTCTTTCCCCTCGTTACTTATTCTCGATGGCGCATAAAATGACAAATTATGTCATGGAAATCATGTTCAACACGTTCACGGGCGTCTGAAGAGGTTCATATAGCTCCGCCACACCCTGCCCCCTCTATCTCCCGAGTCTGCACCTGAAAACTCATTTTTGACACACTGCAAAAGGTAGCCACTGACTGACAATTGTGGCAACCTAATTACGAAAAACAGCGCATAAATACTAGATCAGCTAGCTGCCCCCTCATGCACTCAATAGCATCAGGTTTCAAGGTTCGATCCCTGCGTTGGGCACGTAATTTAATTCTTTTCGAGCAAGAAAGAAAAATGTGGTTGATCCCTCTTATATAGGAATCGGTATAGAACACGAAAGTGAAACGTGTCTTCACAGAAGTAGTGTAATGTTTATTGCACATTGATATATAATGTCTATTGGTGTTTTGTGGCTAAAGCGCCCTTAGGCGTTGATGCACCCACGCTGACGCCTGGTGGCACGTCTCCTCCATCACGACTACCAACGTCGATGACCATGAGCAACCGTCGTGCATATGGAAGCTGCACTACGCTGCACACGCTAGCACAACGCGAAAGACGAAGCACGTAACTGACACACTAATACAACGCGCAAGACAAAGCACGTAACTGAATCGTCACCGAGTCAAATCAGCGCGTACAGCGCGTCGTAATTGCAGCCTCCGCGATCAACTTCAGAAACATTTTCAGAGCTAATTGCGGAGGCCACGCTCCGCTGTGCTGAGTACGGTGAACGCCACCTAGGTGGCGTTGGTAGTGCTTCTTGATGCCAGCGTCCCTTCGAATGCTGGCATCGAGGCGTCGTAGTGCTGAGACCACCGAAGCGTTCACTGTCGGTGCGCGTTAGTGTCATAATGCAGTACTTCTCTTTTCTGCTCGTAGGCGGCGGCACCGCCCCGAGCAAGAGCGCGGGTACACGGAGGAGTGTTAGATATATAAGGCGCGTCTGTGTAGCTCTCTGCAAATGCGTTTGTGGCGCAATGGGTTAAACGCTCGGCGATCTATCGTCGCGGACCGAGAGGTCGTGGGTTCGATTTCCAAATTTTGCATGTTTGTGGAACTTTTTCTTCTGGTTTCTTTCTTTGTATTATGTTCTATGACGTATTTCCGTGACGGAAATACGTCAGTGAAGTCTTGGTGGACCCCGGCATAAAACACTTTCGTGTTAAAATATCCAGCCATGCTACTTCCTTTGGCCAAATTTCCTCTCATGTCATGCAGTTATGCTATAATGTCGTGCAAAGAGGAGATGTAGCATACGTGTGTGCATGACACGTTAGGGCAGGCTTGCAGACATGGCACAAGAAGACCGAGTTGGAAAACACAAGCGCCGTTCGTCTTGTTGTCCATGTTCTACTTACGTCCCTGATTTCACACCGATCGTCATTCAATTTGCACATATTTCATTATTTATAGTTCTATCTAAGTCAATGCATTGTAGTGGAGAATGGCTGTGAACAATCAACAACAATGAAATGTAGAATTCGTTAAAGCATGTAATATTTTATACGTGTGATCTAGCACGGCGCTGTATATGTAGTAAGCCCACACGTTGTTCTTAAGGCTTCGTTATTTTTCAACTTTTGCCTTTTTACACACGATAATCCATTCATGTCACTGCCAATGGAGCCAAAGTTTAGTAGACCGGCTCGCACATGCCACATTACAGAACCTTCAAAGTGAATATGGCTGTATCCGCTGTTTTCGAATACATATTTTATGAACATCAGAAAAATTTGAAAGCTACTGCGAGAGTCATAGTTCTGCCAGCTCATAGTTCTGCCAGCACATAGTTCTGCCAGCACATAGTTCTGCCAGCACATAGTTCTGCCAGCTCGCGCTGGCAGAACTATGTCTAGCAGTCTAGAGGGTAGCGGTGTAGTCAAAGTTTTTAGATTCGTTGACGACTTCCTAATTTTCGTAGATAAGAATTTTCTTGACGCCGACTTGGTCGTTAGTCAAACATTGACAACCTTCAGGCAGACTTTATCTCCCATAGAAGTGACCCACGAACTTTCGGTAGATTCCTCCATCAGGTTTTGAGATCTTAGATTGTTTTTAGCAAGTAACCACGTCTGTTGGCAGTATGAACCTCGGGCTAGTAAACCTCTGTTACCTTTTAGTTCCTCTCACTCAAAGCTAGTTAAACGAAGCATTGCTAACATGTGCCTGTTGAATGTTTTTAAGAAGTCCTGTTCACATCGAGCTGCGGCAAGTTTTCTCAAGCAGATCGACTGACTGGAAGAGGCAGGCTACCCGCAGCCTGTTCTAGTTTCCGTAGCGGAAACAATCCTGAAGAAGTCCCGAACACGCCAACTGAACACGCCAACTAAACACGCCAACTCGCGAAAAAGAAAAGGTAGCCGTCATACTTTACATACACCGCATGTCGCACAATTTGAAAAAGATTGCCAAGCGAGCTAACGTAAATGTCGTGTTTTCTGCCCCGTGCAAGCTTTCCAAGCTCTGTAGAATGACTAACCCTTTTTTTCCGCAAGGCACCGGCCTGTGTCACAAAACATGACAACAAGTACGTAGATTGTCAGGCAGGAGTAGTTTACGAAATTCCTTTAGATTGCGGTAGAAAGTACGTGGGCCAAACCGAGCAGTGCCTGAATGACAGGCTGAGGCAGCACAATAACAAAGTCAACATTGGGAGAGAGGGCCACCTGGCAATTCACTGTAGAGACTGCAAATGTAAGCCAGACTTCTACGCCTGCGATGTGGTTGCCAGAAGCCGTGACAAATGGGTTCGTTTAATAATTGAGGCCAAAAGGATCATTGAGGCAGGTGATAAGTGCGTAAGCGTTGCCTCAATATCTCTATCACGCAAAGAACTACTTTACCTGAGCGCGAATGCGCACTGAGAAACTGTGATTGTGCTCCCTGTATAAATTAGTGGCGTTCTTTTCTGATTAAACATTGTTGGAAGTGGCGCCCTGTATGTGTGTGTGTGCTCTCTCTTCGTCCGTCGTCGTTTTCGCGCCTTCACTTCAGATCATGCTTAACCAACACGCCCAACTATCCATCCTAACGAGCGCTAACAAGGCTCGCCCAACTGTCAATCGACCATCGCTCGTCTATACTAACTTTACGCTTTAAGGCCTGTGTCGCAGAAAATCCGGCGTCGGTAACCGGCGTGTGATTGCGGGTGGCGGAGAAAATCATCCAACCACACCGACCGCGCAGGCCCTCCCCGTAGTGCAAGGTTTTTGGTCAACAAAAATTGAATTTCTCACAGTGAAATCCATCAGAAAAATGGTAAAGTACGACTTCACCATTCGGCGTCGGATTCGCCGTCGGATTGTTTACCAATCGGCGTCGGATTGTAATTTGAATGTACCAGAAAACCTAATTCTGCTACGAGGAAACTCAAACAAAAACGCCTTTCCAGCATTTCTACCAGTACTGCGCGCGTCGGGGTAATAGCAAACAATTAATAAAATAATAAAAAAAGTTCCAGGGCCTTCACATTTTAATATAAGATCACTTATATTGCCCCCAGAAAAACGTCTTTCCAGCAATGCATTTCAGTTTAAAAGTGAAGCCGACTTTAAGGGGATCGGTGTAAGCTTATGACGTTTTTGACTGGTCGATCTGAAGTAGGATTTTTTGCTCCACGGCTGCGAATCCGAATTTCACTGGTCGAGCTGGAGCGGGTTCGCGCTTTCCACTGGTCGTTTCGGATCAACTCGCTCCGCGCCGGATCGCTCTCATTTGCTCCGCTGCCGAGGCGCGGATTCGGGCGGAAATAGGACGAGAAGCGTACGTCACTTCCGCTCGCTGGGGGACGACGATCTTGGTGGCCATGAAAACATGCAGAGCGGAAGTGGATTTTTGTGACGCGTGTGCACAGACTTCCGGTACGATCCAGCGCGGAGCATTTTCGCTCTCCGCTGGCAGATTAGGGTTGGTGAATTGCGAGCACTCGCTCCGGGATTTCGGCGGCCGCTCCAGATCGACCAGTGAAAAACGCCATTAGTCTTTGTAAGCTGGCTTTCCCACGCTCTGTGTTGCGGTGAATGAAGCCTACTTGCCGTATGCGAACGATACGATGCGAACGGGTCCCGATAACGCTATCGCGTTCTACTCTTAAAGGCGAAGCTTAAGTGTCCTCCAATGTTTGTTAAAGAAAGCATTGCCTCCCCGGGGTTTGGTACGTAACTATAAGTTTCTCGCCGGATAGACGATATATATATATATATAGGCCGTTACGGGCTCTTATAGTTAGTGCCTTAGGCTGTTATCGTTGCCGAACAGATGTAGCACTGAATGATGAGCGGCAATGTTGTGCCGGTGCGCACACCTCTGTGCTGCGTAATCAGACAATCCATGGGCGCGATCGGAGATCATTGTTTGGAGCGCGAGTACAGTTTCGTCGTCAGCCGCGGGGCGCGGCCACATTTTTGGTGACGTCAAAATGACGACACGCTGCTGTCAATCATTTTGATTACGAGCACGTAATCTGCTAGGAGCAGAACGCGACGAGAGGTGTGAAGTTCGAGCGGTCATGCGCTCGCTACGAGATCGGCTTCGTACGGAACGTCTGGTGGATTGGATTGGATCCAAACGGCGGTTACGGCTACGGAATTGGACGTTCGGATCCAATCCATTCAAGAAAATGGCCCTTGCAATGGGAGATATCACATGCCGCGCATCACATCAGGAACTGCTCCAGGATGACTGCGGCTCCTACAAAGACCAACTTAGTACTTTTCACGAGATCGCCCCACACTATAGGGACGGCAGGAGGTTTTTTTCCTCGAGTGAATCACGCTGGGAAAAATATAAAGCTGCTTCTGATGAGTACGTAAATGCATTGAAGGTCGCCAAGGTTAATTCCCAAACTAATGTCCTTCCATCATTGCTAAGCACCACTGTATCCGAATTCTGGCCACAATAGCATTACATTGAATGATCCTTCCGGTGAGCCTGTTCCTGCTCTATCCTGTGCTTCGGTTTTAAATACAGAGTTCAACAAAAACGTCTCGCCATTATCTAGCCCCCATTTACCTTTTATGAGTCAGTATAATTACTCAGTTATGGATCCCATCGTCATTGATACATCTGGTGTTGCCCGACTCATTGACAATTAAAAATATCAGACTTACCCAGGTTACGATGCTGTAAGTACTAAATTTTTGAAGAACACATGTACTTACAGTTCCGTCATATTAACCAAACTTTTTGAACAATCACTGGACGCATCTACTTTGCCTGTACAATGGAAAACTGGGAAGGTGGTTCCCATTCACACATCAGGTGTTAAATCTTCTTCCGCTAATTATAGACCAATATCTCTCACCAGCATCTGCTGCAAAATGCTGGAGCACATCATATATAGTCACTTGGTTAATTTTCTCGAAACTAATTCATTTTTCACGTCAGCGCAACATGGTTTCTGGAGAACGTATTCGTGCGAAACACAGCTCATATTGTTTACGCACAAGTTACAATGCATTCTAGATCAATCCTCATTTGCCGACTGCATTTTTCTAGATTTCTCTAAAGCATTTGATAAGGTATGTCACAAGCTATTACTATACAAACTAAGCCTTTTTAATCTTGACTGTAACCTCTTAAAATGGATAGAATATTTTCTAATCAATCGTTTTCAGTTCGTCAATGCTAACGACCATAACTCTGCCTTCACTAAAGTATACTCAGGTGTACCACAAGGTTCTGTACTAGGTCCTCTTTTAATTGTTATCTATATTAACGACCTTCCTTTTGAAATATCCTCAAATATTCACCTTTTTGTCGATGACTGCGCTGTTTTTCGCAAAATAGGTAACTCCGATGACATAACTGCACTGCAGGCCAATCTAAACATTATTTCTAGCTGGTGTAAGAAATGGCTAATGAAACTTAATATTAACAAATGCAAAGTAATAAGAATATCCCGAGCGGCTCACGCCTTACCTAAGTATTACCTGGATAGCATTGCCCTTGAATCCGTTGACAACTATAAGTACATTGGAGTTCATATTACGACTAACCTGTCTTGGGCTGTTCATAATAATTACATAATTAGCAATGCAAACCGAACGTTCGGTTATTTGTGCCGAAATTTTCATTCTGCTCCACCAACTTTGAAACTACTGCTGTATACGGCACTAATAAGCCCAAGATTAGAATATGCATCGGCTGTTTGGGATTCATGTCAAGTTAACCTAATTAATGCTCTTCAACCTGTTCAAAATAATTCGTTTCGTTTCATTCTTTCTATCTATAATAGAACTGCAGGCATAAGCACTATGAAAAGTAACCTCAACTTACCACCATTAGCTTCTCTCCCAAAAATGTACCGTCTAGCTCTGTTTCATAAACTATACTATCACCCTGTGCTACGAAATTATTTAATAACGCCACCAATGTATGCTTCTCATCGCATTGATCATTATCTCTAAGTGGGGATTGTATCGTGCCACACCGAAAGTCTTTTTCGGTCATTTCTTCCACGAACATTTCGGGAATGGAACCACCTTCCTGCAGACATTGTTACTATTACTGATAACAATGCCTTTAAACTAGCACTAGCTAATATTGTATAAGTACCAACTATTTTGTACTCACCAAATATTATTACTCTCTAGTTTTCCTAACCTGACATTATGTTCATTTCATTTGTACCTTAGCTAACATTGTATAATATCATCAATGATTATTTCATCTTTTTATTGTAACATACTGCATTCTTGTAACATTTTGAAACTGTTCATACCACTCCCCTCTGCAATGCCCCTGGCCTTGAGGGTAATACAAATAAACAAATAAATAATTTTTTTGAATAAAGTAATTTCCATTAGCGCCTTCAAGCCGGTATCAAAGCACAAGGTGGACTTTTTGAAACTGAAATTTTAGTTATTGAACGTAATCGAATGGTCTTTCGAATAAAATAAAGCGCGCCTTATTTTGTTAGCTCGTTAAAGAGTTATGGTAGTTTTTTCGCGTTAGAGTATTTATAGGTTACCCTGTATATAAGGTCCTGTATATATCCGTACGGCATATAACGTTACTTACGTTTCGTCAGAGTGCAACGACTGCTGATAGCCTTCCTGCGAGACACGGGGCTCATAGACACTTGGTGACACACCCCAGATCTCAACTCGAAGGAGGATCAGGCGGAACAATTGCCGGCTATGTATGCCAGGCTAACCCCGGCTGCTTCAACATCACCACCACCACCACCACCACCATCATTACTGTGATGAAGGCACGACCATATATATATATATATATATATATATATATATATATATATATATATATATATATCGATGGCGCACCTCATCGTGAGTTGCAACTGACGATGGCGTGCTCCAGTCCTCCGTCAAGTGCAATTCGCTCCTCCAAGAGACATGACGTGTGTCGAGTCAGCTCCTGAACAACCACTTTGAATGTGGTGAACACGACTTAAATCATGGCTCTGGGACCTCAAAGAGGTACGACGTAACGCTAACGCATTTCTCTCGCATTTAACGCTAAATCTCCACCGCATATTCTTAACACAAAAGTGTTTTATGCCGGGGGCCACTATCAACTTCCTGTAACGGATGTGACGTCGGCGCAAACGCGTAAAACATGCTCTCTTCGCGCGTTCGCGGCAGACGTTGCGAACTCTGCCACTTGCATTCCTGAAGCTGAGCGCGCCGCGACTCAACTGGCTGCCCAAAACACGGAGCCGGACCAAAATGCTCGTACCTCCGGCGAAGTGACTCGGCAGCGGGACGCCGCGCGCCAAGCTAACCTGCAACACGGTCGCCGAGCCGCAAATCGTGCGCCTTTCGTTGCAGCGGACCATGAGCTCACGAAGCAAACATGCAACAGCTTCTGTGAAGACACATTTCACTCTCGTGCTCTGCCGATTCTTATGAAAGAGGGATCAACCCTATCTTTTTGTTGCGATAGATACTGTTACGGACACTCCAAGCGCATTTTGCCGTCGTCGAGGCCGTGATGTTCCGTATAAAGCACAAACACGATAACATGGTCGCTGCGCGCTGTACGTTGTATGTGCGAGTGAAAGCTCGCGAGGGTCAGCCAACAAGCGCGGCTCAATCTCGCGCGCGCGAGGGCAGAAGGCGAGGTGTAAGCGCGCCGTCTTCCGTCGCGCGCGAGACACGGGGGGAAGGAGAGGGGGGGGGGGGGGGGCGTTCTACTCCAGCGGCTGCTGCTTACGGCGCGGGCGTCGTATCTTGAAAGCGATCTGCGGCGTCGACAAAGTGTGCGTCCCCGCGGGCCTCATCTTCGATCTGCGATATGCACAAAGTACACCGAGTGCCGGTAGCTTCGTATGTGCTGTGCTTTAAACGTTTGGTTCCCGTTGAACCGAGAGACAAGGACGATGGTCAATTCGCTCGCTGCTGCTGCCGCGCTTTTAAAGACGATAGTCTTTCTTGGGCTACCTAAACGCTAAAACCTTTGTCTGTCTGTCACTCGATTCAACCGCCCGGCCAAAATCAAGCATGAGGGGAGGAGGCGCAGAGAGAGAAAGAGAGACAGACAGAGAGCGAGAGTAATAAATAAATAAATAAATAAAATAAACTTTCTTGTGGAGGCGGGATTCGAGCGCGGGTACCCACCGTCCGAAGGCGAGCGTCTAACCACTATAGGCTATACACCCACGCTTGTAGAACATGAATTTATGGGAACCATATGATTGCGTTGTACCAACGATTGTAACAGAACTTGATATGGGCGAGAGAAAGAGAAAATGAGAGAGAGAGAGATGAAAAATGAAACGCTGCAAATGAGAAAATCAACGCGTTAGAAATGGTGTCGAAGAGACGCTAAGCGTTAAGAACTTGCCGACTGAATCCGCGGCTCTGAAGCCAGCTTTAAGCCAACAGTAATAAAAGGTCCCAACAGATTGCGCGAGATCAGGGCAAATGCGGGAAATTTGAATCGAATTCAGCAAAACGCCCATTGAATCCATCATGGGAGGTGTGAGAGGGGAGGGGAAGAGCGTAAGCGGTTGGAGGGGGGAGAAGAGAGAGTGTTACGTATCAAGAGCGGCAGAAGACTATCGTCGTGCGACGTCATTTGCAGCTAAGCAAGCAGATATGCGGCCAATTTTTTTTTTTTTTTTTTTTTTTTTTACTCCGGCGCTCTGACAGCGAGTGTGCGCGGTCGTCGAGTGAGATGTGTTCATGGTCGCTTGTGCACGCGCGACACCGTGCTTGTTAATTTAGTTAGTAAGCGAATGTTTACAAGTTTATAAGCATGATAAAACTACAATCCCTACTTCATATAGTCGTCTACTAATTTGCTATCACAATCGATGCTTCGCCTTTCGGACGAAACTGCAGATTAAAAAAAAATCTGTCACTACGAAGAAGTTACCGGGCGCAACGTTTGGGCTACCCCAGCCGGAGCTGTGCATGTATTTAGAAGGCCATAGCGGGCAACATGGCAACGATCGCGGGCGATATCGTGAGCATCGCAAAGAAGTTGTGCTCCTGTACACAAAGCTGTTCGTTCGTAGGTGCTATTTGCCATTGGACGGCTGCCTTCACTAATAATAGGTCCGGCATCAGGATTGGCTGAAATTTTTTCTTACGAAGAATTCCAGCGTACCAGCTATTTGTGAACATGGGCCCTGTATTTCAGAAGATGGCTGTGTTAACAGTGACAGCCTGCTGCTGTCGCCCTAACTGTTCAGCACCCAAGGAATCACTGAAGTGTGCTCCTCTCCATGCCTTTCTCGAATAGCCGTTGAAAAAAATGCAATTTGTCATTCAACTGTAAGGTATCACACTACTACTGCGAAACAGCGCTCTGCGAAACAAAATTTCACGAGCCCATCCAAGCTGCAGCAGCAGGATGGGCCCAAATTCTACGCAGCGCCGTTCTTACTCACGTGTCGTTGCGGTCGATGAAGACGTAATCCCGCTCCGTCGTGCGGTTCACGAAGCGTATGCAGCTCACTGCCTCGATTTGTTCCATGGCTTCCCGTATCAACCGCTTTTGTCGATCTGTCGGAGAAGAACCCACGCCTGAAGCCTCGCAGGCAAAGCAAATAGCGCATGTCACACAAGTGCATATGCATAGATTTAAGGACTTGTTCACACATTCTGGCGCGCCTTTAGGTCCAATCTACACATGCTATAAAAATCAGGGGGGAAATGTTTCTTTTCTTTTTCGCCCCTATCGGTCTGAGACCTGTTTTATTTCACGATACTGCAGGAAAATGACACGCTGATGCCATTCCTAAAGTAAGTCACGCTCAATGTGCGTGTTGGGGCTCAGTACATTTCTTAAGTCTACTGCAGTCTTCCACGCAGTGCGAAAATTGGAGCAGAGATAAGTACTAGCCTGAGCGATATAAAACGGATAACACAAGTGCGTGTCAGATAACCCCAAATCCAGTGCCGGTAGCATTATGGGCAGCCGACAGTCCATCTCCTTCCTTCAGGGCTGACACCCCCGATTAAGCCGTGTTCATTTCTGTCCGCGCTCACGCTGATATCAACACAGACAATAGCCATTGCCACAGTGGTGATATTTATCGCTACACTAGAACGCACTACCAGCCTTTCCAATATATAAAAAAAGCCAGCCGTCGATGAGATGCCCCTTCTATTGTTGTCACAGACCCCGTGAACGAGGTGCAGACGCCGGACCAAATTCCAAATCCGCCTTATCAGCTTCCGAAAATAATCCCTCGAAAGCAAGGACAATTAATAATGGGCTCTCTAGTGCGCCAGCGAACGCCGGTTGCTGTCCAAAGACCGAGTCAGAGCCCAGAGTTGTCAGAACACAACAAAATATATTCTTCACACAAGGCAGTTACACACACACGTGCACACTTAGGCTAGACATATCACGACACAATTCAGATTCAAAACACAGGAAAATAATTAACGCAAGCACTAAGAGTCCAACACGTAAAGTACATAATGAATAGGAACCCTAAGCGTCTAATCGTATTCACCGGTGCTGGTCTTGAGTCAGACGATCTCGGCGTAGCTCGGGGTAAATCTCGAAGAAGGAACTTCTTCCGCAAATGCAGACGCTCGATGAACTCGTCGACTAGCTTGCCGGGGAATCCCCTTCTTCCGCAGACGGTCAGTCTTCACTTTACATCTCTTGGAGCGGTCTGATCCCCCTTCTGATTCTCGCAGGGCGGTTTTATACTCTACGTCGGGGTTCTCGAACCTTCCTATCGGAGTCGTGATCCCGTAGCATGGCCAAAGCCTGGGAATGTTCTAGTCTTTTTTCGCCCCTTCGACCGCCGCCGTCGGAGCGTCGTTGAGGGGGTGGTGAGTCATCCTGTTGGCGCACGCTCACGCTGTAGTAATCTCTTTCTCTCTCTCGACTCGCCGGGTGAGAAGGTGTCTCGTCGCCCGCGCTCTCTCTCTCTGGTTACCGTCGCTTCGTCGATGTTCTTCTAGACGTTGTTACGGCTCAACCTGGTCCAGAGTATACCTTGAAAGTTACTATGAGGCAGCCCCTTTCATCAGCGTCGCCCAGACGGCGACAGGGATCGACACCGACGGTGAAAGCTGACAAGCGTCCCGAATCGGGAGTGCGCACCTTTGGATGTTGCCACGAGGCAGCGCCTTTCATCAGCGTCGCCCAAACGGCGACCGCGCCCGCCACCGGCCATGAAGACTTAACCGGATTGAGGGGAGAGGCCAACTTCCAGGAATTGCTATCGTGGGAGTCACAACGATCTCGGTTTCCCAGAAGACCACGCAGTGGCAGCAAAAGGCGAGCGCGAGGATACAACAGTAGAGGAGGAGTTGGGGTGAACACGACAACCCTTCTGATTGGCCGCACCAAGGTCAGCAGATTCCCCAGTCGAGTCTCCTAGGGAAGACGAAGGGATTAAAAGCGGAGACCGGTGGTGCAGAGAGAGGGGGTTGATGTGACCTGATACGAACTCAGACGTCGAATGTGCTCCTGATGTAGTGGGCTTCCGTACCCGGAGCCAGTGTACATATTGTAAATTAAACCATTTTCTTATTTCCTTCTACTGGATGTATTCATCGATGGGCTTGGTGGATTCTTGGCCCAAACGCCACCTCGAGCCGCAACAACGTCTAGACGCCGTTGGTCGCGTCGCCCGTTTGAAGCTTATGCGCTCTCCCCCTCTGTTGAAACTGTCGCGCTGCGGGCGTGCGTATTTCGCAGGCTTGCGCGACACGCGCGCGCGCGCCCCGACTACGCGCTCTTTTGTAACAATTGTAGAAATGGAGGTGTTGGAGTACCACCGGTAAACAAAACAGCCCCTAGCTCAATCCGCCTTTTTCATTTTCCTGTGCTGCCCTCTGCCGCACGCCGCTGGAAACGTTTTGGTAGGGTGCCGGGGCTTTCGCTGGTTGATTTGTGTACCTGCGCCCATGTTGAGCGCATCGGTTGTGCGTTTTGTGGATCGCGAGTAATTATTAATGACTTTTCCGGGGCACCATGTCGTTCCTGGAAGCCACGCAGTACTCGCCAACTATATATATATATATATATATATATATATATATAGGGTGAGTTGGCCTGAGTGCGCTGTTTTGTTTACACTGCGGCCGATAAAGGCACGCTGAGTTCCGTCTGCCGTCGCGGCTGCTTTGGAGTTTGTTGTCGCTGACTTCTGCACTTGCACCTCGCTTTTTTTATTCATTTTACACATTCTTTAGACATTTCGCATAAATAAAAAGTCTTCGAGCGCGCAGCCTTCCGCGTCGGATTTAGCAAAGTGGTGCACTTGTTTACATCGACATCTACAGCCACAGCAGTGTCAAATATTGGGGAAAAGGTGCATCGCTGATATGAAATAATGTAAAAACGTAGAATAATTAAAACACACATATCTGCGCATATGAGCCGCGTTGTTTCACCGTGAGACTCGTCAGTATGAGCGGCTGAGCCACTTAAACGGCGAGTGTGATCCAGTTACATATATCGGGTTGTTAATTTATTACTGATTCTCGCTTTTCTTTAACTTCATCATACATATAGTTTGCTCGTGTCCTAAAGCATTATTAGAGAAAACTGTGCTCGCATAAGCACTCATTTAAAGGCCGTGTTGTTCTCCCGCGAAAACGCGGATAACATCGCTGACACAGTTGATATATGACTAAGCGAGGCGGTTGTTTATGCTGCTGCACCGAATGTACCGCCTCTTGTTTCGCGTTTGACGCATATGTAAACAGTAAAACTCAGGAATTAAGAAATGTGTCAGCATGACAACACGCAAAGACCCACCCATCTACGTTGCGAATGCGACCGGCAGCCTACGGGAACGGTGACGTATGTATACAGATGTTGGCACAGCCGTTGGGCAGAGCACTCTGTTCCCGCTTGTAGCTCATTGTGTACGCGCCGTACGAAGCGAAGAGTAGTTTATTTCAAATCACTAAGGCCAGAACTGAACTATAAAAGCTGTTTCCTTCGTCCTAGCTGCTTAATTTTCAGTTGAGGTCTGCCGGCAGCGGGTGCACTAACTCGACGGCGCCAAGCCTAACCTTCGCTGAACAGGATCAACATTGGCTCAAACCTTATGCACACGGCTTGCGAGAGTTGAATCTTGTGCATTTCAACTTAATAGGCATGTTATAACTCACTTTGAGCGCGATTAATTATATTGTACAACGAATTGTACAACGAATTATATTGTACAATATGTACAAACGAAGGCACTGCGGCTATCGCGTTATCGTATCAATTCGACGGCCAATCGAGCGGGGTTCGGTCGAACGATGGTCGGAACCCTTATTTTATCGGAGCCGTCGACAAGAAATCCCGTCGCAGTACGACAACTCGCGCTCGTCCGTTGCGTCTTCAAGGCCTCGTGTGATAAAATCGTCTGAGCGACACACTGTGCTGAATGGTCGGCCAATCGTTGGCGTGTCGGTCTCGTATATCGTCCCAGTGTTCACAAGTGCGTGAAGTCGGGCACACGCTGCCACTACCAGCATGCGAGGACCGACGCTGCAAGAAGTCTTCGTCAGCAATGTGATGTTTTTAAGTGTCGTCCAAGTGTAACGCAGGCGTTTAACGATAAATTTACTATTATAGCCATCAATGCAAGGCAGCAACGTGGTTCCCTG
Source organism: Dermacentor silvarum (assembly GCF_013339745.2). Classification (NCBI taxonomy): domain Eukaryota; kingdom Metazoa; phylum Arthropoda; class Arachnida; order Ixodida; family Ixodidae; genus Dermacentor; species Dermacentor silvarum. The sequence continues at coordinate 163,676,958 of NC_051158.1, read as the reverse complement.
TGCAGTCCGGACGAAGCCCTCGCCGTTTTCTGTTTTAAAGTGGAGTTTCAGTCTTACGCTACGTACGTTTTCAGTACCGTACCGACGTCGAGCTACCAGTGGAGTTTTAACGCGGTACACAGTACGAGTGTTTGCAGTAGCGCGCGTCCGAGTGTTTTTTTTTTTTTTTTTTTTTTTTTTTTCGGAGGACTGTCGCCTGAGATGGGGCCGCGCGGCCGCGCGCGCGACCCTTCCAAAACGTTTCGTGGCTAATCCGCCAGGGCAGGGTGCATGCGCCGTCGGGCCGCGAAAAAGGCGGATTCCCACTTATAGATTTCGACGGTGGCCACTGCGTATCGCTTCAAGTTAGACTCTAGGCTATCTAACGTCCCAAGCATCCCATGCCCCTGTGTTCCCTTTCATGTTACTCACGATAGAAGGAGAAGTACAAAATGCCGCAGAAACCACGTGGCATGGCCTAATGTGGATAAAATGCGATGAAAGCACACGAGTCCACGGTAATGCGCTGGACAATTTTATTGGCTGCATTGGTGACGGCCACCGGGTCACTGCAGTAACGGTTGTTGTGCTCACTGCAGTGGGCTATGCTGCCTTTGCAATTTAATCTCCCGAGATTTGCTTCAAAGGCTATATCAAGGACAACTTATTAGCGTGCGTAGAATTCCAATTGAGGTTCACTATTGATAATTCTGGGGAGTCTTACGTAGGCTTGTTGCCATTTTTTTCTTTACGACCAAACGAACATTGAACTGGTACGGTCCTTGGTGTTTGTAATGGATAAATGCACTATCCCATTACAAGGGCAGCGCATCCCACTCCAACGTCGTCATACCATCGTTAGGTGACGTGGTACCGCGCGACTTGCCGCGCGGGGCACACTTTGTTCCAAAACCAACAATGCGCGCGGCGAACGGATTACCAACCCTTCGCAAGTGCAATCGCTGGACGGCAAGGCGTGACGTTTGCTGCTCGTGGGCGTGGCGTATCGACCATTTTCGCGACAATCCCGTGGGCGCCACCATGTTTGATCACGTGGTGAGGCGTCCGTTGCTTGCCTCCGGTCGTTGCCTCTGCGTTTATAATGGATGTGCGTGACATGACGCCCGGTGCGACTCATCAAACCTCTGTTTCGTTGTAAATCGTTGACGGTGATTGGGTAGATGACACGAAGTTTTGGCCACAGATTCAATCGACATGTAAGTGCTTTCCGAGCTCATTACGCCTTGTCCAAATGGCGTAAACGGTGCTTGTTTGCACATCGGTGCTAGAAATGTATTCCAAGCTGTCCAAACTTTCCGCTCACGAATTGAATCAGGATCTGGTTCTTTTAGATGCGAAGCATCTTATGGTCGGGGCTATGTCACTCCCTCCCTCCCTTCATTCATCCATCCGCCGTGCGGCGTCCACACCGTACTGGACATGTATATCCTCCTCCCCCTCCTCTTCTCTCCTTGTCTCATCTCCTCTCCTCTCGGCATTCCTCCTCTCCTCTCCGACGCTCCTCTCCTCTCCGGATTGCGCAACGAATGGCAACACCTGCGGCTCCGCGCGCGATAATGCGAAGCAGCTTAGGTTAGAGCAACGCCTCCTATAAAAATTAGGAGGCGTTGGTTAGAGGCGCGACGGTAGGCGCCCCAGAGGCACCGGCAACAGTCACCAACGCCGCGCGCGTTCGGTGCGAACGCGGGCAAAACGCCGACGGCGTCGACAACAGTTCTGCGCGTTGCTGGTGCTGCTGCATGTCCAAGTTTATACAGCTGATAAAACTACCTCGAGTCGACCCCATGGCTGCTTCGCATACTACTCAGGGTTCCCCTACGGGAAGATGTAATTTTTTTTCTTTTCGTCCGTTATTTGGCAAACACTTTGAATCAGTGGCTTGTCATGTTTCTGACTCGGTAAAGTTCCTTGGCGCGGTCACTATCTGATTTTTCATTTTATACTTAATTGCTAGCGGATGGACTCAGTTGCGATAAATTTGTTCTTGCTGCGCACAATGGCTTGGAACGCAGATGCTCTGTACTTTATAATAGCTTGTAGCAAGTTACACGTATTATCACTAGCCACTAGCTTATTATGTGAACCGTCACGAAACGTTCAGCTTCGAACATTCGTGTGCTGTTGGTGTATCGCCGACACCCGTGCATCGACGCATTGATTCTAGTGTGCACCTATACACTTATTGTAGCGAAAGCTACACTGGCAGCATTCTTGCCGTTTCGCTGTGGCCGGTGGCAGCACCGCGAGCTGAGCCGTTGCCTACCAACCACCGCAGCTGGCAGCGTTTCTTTCTCTATATATGGTCTGACCACTCCGCTGCGTCTTGCCGGCGTCTGACACGCGTCTTTCGCCAGGCGAACGGCTTTACGGGAGAGGGTCCGGAATGCCAAGCGCGCGAAGCTAGCGTCGGAGACTGAGGAGGAGCGAGCCGTACGGCTCGCAAAACGCTTCGATTTGTCGGCTTATAATTTATACCGGGCTTATATCGATGAGTGTATACCTAAGTATAATAATTACAGCTAAATCAAAGGCTAACCAAGTGAAACCAAGACTTTACCAGGCTAAACGAAGCTTTCGCTTTGCATATAAAGGGTTAGCTGAGCTAAGCCGCAGCCACATTTTTCTTGATACGTCTGCGATAGGGTTTGCGTAAGTTTGCGCGTGAGTTGGGGTAGTGGTCGTGAAAAACTTTTATTTGTCCAATAGAGAGAGTTTTGGGGCCACAGAGTGCCCCGCTACATGGTCAGCGTCCCTAGTCCGGGACACCGCATGACGAGCCCCCGTCCCCGTCTTACGCCCGTTTCACCAGAGCCCGTTGGGACTCCAACGAGGAGCAGTTGGGGAGGGCAGTGTCCCATGCCTCTCGGTAAGGGGGGAGGTGGGGATTTTTAGTACATGCCCACCCCATGTGGAAGATATCACAGGTCTCCCCACAGTGCGGGCACCGCCCATCCGTGTTGGGATCAAAATGTTTGATGATTGCATGCCAGAGTAGAGTACCTTTCTGCAGGCGCCTTAAAGTTCGCTCCTCCGCCTTACTCAGCCCCTTTGCAGGAGTCGGGAAAAGGCGGTTGTTATCCCTATAATGTGTTATAATTTCCCCGAACCGCAGCAGCGGTAAGTTTGCCTCCGAGCTAGAAGAGCTAGGGTGAGGAACCCGGTGGGTAAGCGCTCGGGCAGCAGCGTCAGCGGCCTCATTACTTCGTAAGCCCTGGTGGCCAGGAGCCCAAATAATACGTTTCGGTGTTGGGTCAGTGGCAGCCCGTCTTAGAATCTGACTGGCTAAGGGGGAGATCTCCCCTGTCAAGCAATGATCACATGCTTTACGAGAGTCCGTGATGATGATTCTCGAGTTGGGGTCCGCGGCAGCAAGTGCTATCGCTACTTCCTCAGCTAGCGCTGAATTTTGGGCTCGGAAGGAGAGCCCATCAACGTGCTTTTCCCGGTGAACGACGGCGGCCGTGTAAAATCCCGCGGGCGACGGCCCTGCTACGTCTACATAGTATACACCAGGTCGGGAACCGTGTTGTCTCTCAAGCGCCCGAGCCCGCGCATGTCGTCTGCTTTCGTGCGTGTCGGTGTCCATGTTACGAGGGAGCGGAGAGACCCAGAGCATATGGCGCCACAGTTCTGGAATACGCTCTGCCTCCTTTGGAGTGCAAGCGTGTTGGATGTGTAAGCGGTTGAGCAGGCGGTGCCCGGGAGACAACGTGCGAGAAATTGACTGTGCCAGAAAGCGGCGGTACTCTTTTTGTCACTGTGCAACGAGCGGTACTTACTCTTGCCGATGTTGCATGGTTGAAGTCCGTTCTTTGGAGCTTGGTGATACTACGCTGGGCGTATTAGCAATTTTTTTTATTCTCGAGGAAATCCGTGCATCGCGAAGGGCCAGCCACACAGGCAGTCCTTATGCAACAGCTCTCCACGAACTTGGTCACACAGTTTCATTCCATTCCTTAATTTTCCAGTTACTATTTTTGCAGCCAACAACTGCGCAGGTATTGCCTATACCATTCCACACTTTGCAGCACGAATGGAGCACAGTGCGTTAGTGAACACCTCGTTGCATTTTCAACAGCTGATCTCTCAGAAGCAGAGCAGAAACGGTAGTGGTATCGTTTTCGCGTGCTTTCGCTGAGGCAAAGCACGGCGAGCCGCCGAAAGCGCCATCTTTTCCTTCTAGAGCAAACTACTCCGCGAGAAGGGTCTATGGTGAGGAAGTTCGTAGGAAATTACACTATGAATATATATAATTGTCAGAACACACTACCACTTTCCAAAATAACACGAACGAAAAACAGATTGGTATTTCCGGACTCATGCGTATTTCTTGCTTCAAAATGAAGCGAAATGATGTCTTAAGTAGGGATTCCTGGCACAATATAATTTGTGTATATCCAAGACAGATTGTCATGTGTCCAATCGAGCGTGTGGAGGCGTGGACAGTAGGATTGATGGTTCGACTAGCAGGCGAGCTCACAAAGAAGGAATTTGTTGTGGCGATGGCAGCCGCTGCCGATGATATGAGCTGATTTATCGCACGGTGTTCAGCGAGGGCGTTAGAAACGACATCAACAGCGTGTAAACAGACTGTAGCTCTGGAACACCTCTGAATATTTTCGCATTTCGCTTACTTGGTCTTGGCTCGAAGACGTATGGAATGATCCCTTTGGGCCATAGCTTGGCATCTCTGGTCACTGCAGCTCTCTGCGTACGTGCACAAATAGCAGCGACATTGTGAGAAATCCACTCATAATCACTCTCTGCGTGCAAGTTCTAAGCCAACCATTTGAAGCCAGCATATATTAAACGTGATACGTATTATCACCCTAATTACGCCGGTCAATAAAAATGCTGCCAAAGGAGCCAAAGTATATTGTTGTTGTTGTTGCTGTTTGTTTGTTTGTTTGTTTGTTTGTTTGTTTGTTTGTTTGTTTGTTTGTTTGTTTGTTTGTTTGTTTGTTTGTTTGTTTGTTTGTTTGTTTGTTTGTTTGTTTGTTTGTTTGTTTGTTTGTTTGTTTGTTGCTGAGGCTGAGTTTAAATTTCGTACGCATTCAGCACTATCAATGGCATGCTTTTCGATGATAAAGAATGCTAAAACGATGCTGTACTCACGTACCGGGGCCTGTTAAAGAAGCGCAGTTTGATAAAATTAAACCGGAACTGCAATAGCACTGTCGCTTACTTCAGAGGTGTACTTATATCCGCATTTCCCAGCATATTGGTGCTGAGTTTTCATAAGTTGTGAATGGATATGGAGAACTGACATACTTGCACAATGAAACGGAGCAGTGCGGAACAATAAGGCACGAATACGAACAAACGAAACATGACGAATGTCGAACTCCCAAATAAAGTTAATTAAGTGACGCGGTAATACGCACACACAAACAGGCATGTACGCATGCACTTTGGAAAAGAAATGTTAGTTTTGCAGATAGACTTTACATCCCCCGAAAACCAACACCCACCTTCCTCACAAGTAATCAAACGTTTTGCCTTTCGTTTTGCAGTCTCTGCGGCACCTCCTGAATAGAAAGCGGTGATTTTATTCTGAAGGTGAAAACCCACAGAATACGTTTCGCCGGTTTCCGTTTCAATTTTTTGTTTCAAATTTCGCAGGCACTAATGCGAACCACCTTCAAGGGCTCATTATTCGATTATTTTGTTTCATATCCCCAGCTAGACGTAAGACATTTTCTCACCGCACACCTGCGTGATGTTCTAAGAGCCTTCTAATACTTACACTAAGTACTCGGACTACGTCATCATGCGTATAATACAGCACATACGTATTTTGGCATCGCGTAAAAGCAACACATCGAAGTACCGAAGCTTGAACTGTGAACTTTAATGGAACTTTAGTTTTTTCGCATCCATACAAAGTGCAGGTGACAGGGGCACAGACAAGAAGTCACAAATTCGGGTTGACTGGGTCTGTGTGCCCTGCCATTTGTTTTGGCAGCACGTTCCAAAATGTGCATTATTAGAACAAATGAACATGTATATAGGTACCTAGCACCTAACCTAACAAGACAATATACATGTAAAATAAGCGTGTTGAAAGAATTGGTATGTCCAATTTTTTTTCGCAGCAGAAAACACCGACATGTATGCAGAAACATGGATTTCATACAAGTTACCGAAAAACACAGAAATGCAAAACATTAATTACTTTTTGCTTAAAGGGCACATCAATAAAAATACATCAATAATTACGTCACTCTGTAACTGCAGCTTAAAAACTCACGTTAATCAGAAAAAAAAGGAAAACAAACCGAAAAATGCATAAGCACATACGCAAACGAAAGTACGAACGACAAATTTGGACACAATTGAAAGAATTAGAAATATGGTTATTAATGAAGAGCGTTAAGCAGTGATGGTTTCACATGGCGCAGCATTTGTTTCCCGTAGTTTGTTCTTGAAAGCTGATGTAAAGTTTCTCTGTTACGTGTATACTGCAACTGCTTGTATTTAATGTTAGTTTTGACAGGTAGTCGGGAAAATTAACGTTGCTGTTTTTCCAGTTAAATAAAGTTTTTGTAAAATTGTTTTATCAAACGATTTTATCGGCATTATATGTAAACTACAAAAAAGAGGACCAATGTGTTCGTCGAATGAAGAGTTTGAAATGGCATGAGGGCTTTCTTTTGCAATAAAAAGAATGCTGATTTTATAGCTGGTAATGTTGCCCATATAAGATGCCAATAGTTTACATGAAATAAAAAAAAGAAAGTGATAAACTACGGAGCCTTACTCTTAATGGTAACAGGTAACGTAGCCTTATTAGTATCCCAATAACTTGTACAAACCTGTTAGCAACGATATCAACATGGTTACTCCACAGCATATTCTCTTGGATAATTACTCCTAAGCTTTAATTTGATGATATTATCTCTATCATAGAAGTTTTTATGTTTAGAAGTCCATCGATGCCCTGCTTCTTGCTCTTTCACTAAAAATGCACAACTTTTGTTTTGGTAGCTTAATCAATTTTTTAATTAGCTTAATGACCTGCCTTGTTTATTTGTTCTAGTATCAGCAATACTCAGCAGATCCGCCACGCATTTAGAAGTTATGAACAAGCGTCGTCGGCATAGATAACAAAGTGTGCTGCGGTGTCTATATTAGTTATGCCATTTGTACGACCCGAGAAACTACGGTTATAAATTCTACTTGACTGAATATGTATAAACTGCTGTTCTGGCGAACATATGGTGACTGAGCTTTACAGTGCAATCCCATTCACTCATCTCAGGCTTACGCGCACTGTGCGTGTCCGATGTTGGTTTCACCAGGCCTAGGCAATTGATTTCTGGGAACAAAAACGAAAGGCAAGCTCACATCATCCGCGAAATCTTCTGGCAGCATAATGTCTCCTTCGAACAGTCCACCTTGTTCTTTGTTCCAGGCCCCTGCGTATAAACGCGTCTATTACAGAGCAGCGAGTGGCAGCTACAAACATTTAATTGTGGCGTTTGTGCACGATGTTTGAGCCAGCGTCTGCTTTTGACCGCCGCTGTGGCTTGGCGTTCAGCTGTGGAGCTCCAGGTCGCAGGTTTGACTCCCGGCAGTGGCGGACGTATCCGAGTGGGCGCAAAATACAGAAACAGTCGTGCACTTAGATTTAGGCCCCCGTTAACGCACCCAAGGTGGACGAAATGAATCCGGAGTCGCCGACTACAGCGTATCTCATACCCGTGCATCCCTTTGGGACAGTTGAAACTGACACAATTAAGTTTTGACTTGCTTATGCCTCGCCCTGCCCAGTGCAGCCAGTTGTGGTGCTTTTGAAAGGTAAGCCGGCATTCCGGGCACTAGAGCGATGGTTTCTGCGGGACTCGTTCTGCCAGTGCTCATTGCGAAGCATAAAATTGCGTTTCACAGATTAGCATTGCATTGCATAATTTACCAGGATCAACATTTAAGCTAGCTGGGAACTGCTAATTTGACTTAAGCAGCGCATGCAAGACAATGCATCGTAGTGTGCGTAGGTTAGGCTTCAGGGTAGACTTCAACAGCAACCTTTCCACGCCTGTGCGCCCGGCTGCTGACACACTTCAGAAAGCCTGTGACCACCCACTTTCGTTTCCATCACCAACTTACCGACAATGCGTGGCCAAAGCACACAAAAGATCAGAAGTCTGCCTGCTGCATCGTGTCTGAGCATCGTACGCGTCCACGTGTGTTCTGGCGCGCGTCATGACAGAAGCCTTTAAGTGTTTTTTTTTTACTATTTTTGGCATGAAATGTACTATTTTAGGCATGAAATGATTTTATCTTCCTTGTCGGCGACCTTAAAGAGACATTGAGCCAAAATCCAGAGCCGTTAACTGGGCACTCAAGACGAGAATGGGGAGAGAGCGAAACGAGATCATCCAGGCAACCAGTCAAAACTGAAAAAAAAATGCGGTCTCTGGCCCCCAACCCCTTATACAGGACCGCATTACATACGCTGGTTACTGCGCAAAGAAGTTACAAAAAAAATATTTCTTCCGATTTCTTCCTAATGTTTGCTCACAACATAACTCAAACTGTACTGAACTGTCACGCTGAAGTTTAATTTGTCATTTCCAATAGCGACGTTCAAAAAGCAGGTACACTGCACCGTACACTTGATTGTCCACTTTTGGCGCTCAGGCAGGGTTGCGTGTGCTCATTTCAACGCCAGTGGTCCGTGAGTTCCGCGGCGCGGGTTTTTCGCCGCCTCCTTCGAGAGATGCCGCCACGATGCATGACCAGGCCGGCAGCGTCAGCGGATGCTTGTTTGGCCGAGACGAGACTTTCAACGAGGTTCAGTTTCGGCTCAGTAGGCTACTGCTCAGGTCTCTCCTCAAATCCTCTCTCTTTCAGACCTGCGTCGGGGCACCAATCTGCTTTGCCGATAGTCATTTTATGCTTACATCTACTCTCGATTATGGGAGAGCCAGCATCTTTTTTTTTTATCAGGAACACAATTATGGTGAAAATCAATGCGTGTCATGCCGCCCAGAGTTACCTGTAGAGCGCAAGACTTCATTCGATGGTCAAACGATAACATTGCACGCACAAGGGCGGTAAGCGTGTATTACCTCGTGCGGGAATGTGAAAGACTAAGGATATTCCGAGACAAGTATATACGGGCCAAAGCCGGTGACGTCGTTCGAGGACTGGGTCCGGCCACGGGCCAACTTTAGAAACACGTAACTTGCCATGGAGCTTCGCGTGTGAATTTTTTATAGTAAACCACACTTTGTCTGATCTTCCTTACCCCCGTTACGAAATATGCCTGAAGCTATCATGCGAATATATTATTCTTTCTCTGACAAACAAAGTCCTAAAGCGGCATCGAACGCTAGCTTCGACGATTCACTACTCTTACAAGGTGACTTACCCTTCCATAAGATAGATGTTTCAGTTTATGCAGAAGTTTTCGGGTAACGCAAGGTTACTGAGCGTGTAGGGGCTGTTTGCATAATTTGCGTGAGCTTGGTGATGCGGATGCACTGTTCGCCGCTGAGCATGACAAAACACCCGCAACCATGTTGTGTTCTGTCTGGTTTAAGCCTCCTTGTTCGTCTTCCCTCTTGGTGCTGTTTAAGGATTCGTAACCGATTTGTAACGGATTCGTAACCGAATAGCAGACTGCTAAGTACTGCTGTCAGTGCCAGGAAATGTCAATATTGGGTGAGAAATACAAAAATATATTTTATTGCTCAAATGTTGACTGTTTAGCGTAAAAACTGCAGAGTGTTCTCTGCGGGGGCTGTGAAGGGGCACTGTATCTATACAATCACAGCAAGACAGATCAGCGCCACAGACAAACGAAGCGTTCCTGTAATTTATTCGCGGAACAGCAGCCGAAATTTCAGTTGCGCTTATAAATCCGTTCTACGAGCAGGCGGCGCTGCTAGGTCCGAGCAACTGAGCGGGTCAGAAAGACCAGGCTCCAAAAACCGGTGACACACTGTATCTTTATTCCTTAAAAATCAGTGTCCCCCTAACTAAAACCAGTTTTTGACGCACATAGAGGCAAATCAGAAATTATAAAATTATAAAAACTGGGCATTTTACGATCAAATCGCAAATGTTGGCCCATATGTATACAACTGCAACAATAGACGCGAAAGCACGTCCGGTTCGAGTGCCGGCATACCTCGCCAAGTCTATTCTTCCTTCAGGCGCTGTATCTACTATTGTACACGCCAAAATAGCGCACCAAAAACAAAAGCACGGATAAAAATGTACCAAACGCGGTGTAAAGATCTTGAAACACTTCTAAGTACACTTGCGTTACAAGTTTTAGTAACATGCGTATATTATTTTAGTAAAATCGAGTTGGAATGCAGGCGGCTGAGTGTTTCCTCGCGATGTCAGTATTTCATCATGTAGCGGGTTCACTTATTTCACTATTTTTCGGAATGTTTTATTATGTCTTTTTTTTCACGTGCCTGTATGTGTGCTTTCCAAGTATTTTATACGTGAAATAGTTGACGTTCTGACATCTAACGTTCCTGTAGCGCAGTTTTCGCATGAAGCCCACATTCTGGAAACTTGACAAAACTCACTCAAGCATTGAAAATACGTAATTCCTTCTGTAGTTCTCTACAGCTATGCACTTTTTCGGGATTCTGAAACAATATTTACAGTGGGAAGAGTTAATTGGCGCCTGACTGAGGAGGGGGGGACATTTCCCCTTGCGTAGTTTTCTTTCACTGTAAAAGCTGTTGCTCAAACAGATCAATATAGCGGTGTGTATATACCTGAATGTTGCGAGGAAGTCGTTGGCTCGACCCAGGGAGCTGCGCGTGCACTACATAGCGCAGGTGCCAGGAAGACGGCAGCAACGAAGAATTCCAAAGCCATCATGCCACTCCTCCGTGTGTCTGATGTCCGGTAGAATATTCACCACAATCAACACTCTTTGGGGGCCCTATATATAGCACGTCAGCATGGCGACACCTCTTGCGCGGCACTGCGAACTGTCCGGTTGCAAGATAAGTATAACAATACTGCCTTGGCGAAATCATTACGCGACTCACACGCTTCCATTGCTCAGCGACCGAGGCCACTGCTAACGCCACGAACAATGAGAGATAAGCGTATTCACTTATCTCTAAATTGGTGGTTTCTGCGATTTAGAGATAACGTGTCTTTCTTTTCGTTTGCCAAAGCATATATGCAAGACCTGTAGGCTTGAAGCTAGGTTATCCTCGCCGGTGACCCTGCTCTTCATTTCAAAATGTGTCAGCTGCTACAGATGCAAGAGCTTCTTGTTGGGCTAATTGGTTGCGATGTTGAGGCATGGTTTTAAGTGCCAGATTAGAAAGAAAAAAACATATACAGAAGAAAAGACAGATGAAGTGCAAGGAAGGATAATTAAAAAAGTTATATGGTACAACTTTAACAGCTGTTAATACTAGTGCCGCACAGCGTCCAATTTTCCCAATCATGTATCTTATTTCAAAGAATGAGTTAACTTCACCCCAGTGAAAACACTTCATCTGTAAGACATCATGTGCACCGTTTCGGATAGAGATAAGACATAAGTTGTGGATGTCCCATATCACGGACGTCCCAAGAACATCGCAGATGGACCTGTTTCAGATATCCCACCACGGATGACATAAGAATATCGCACGTGGGCATTTTTGGCATACACGTGAATATTTGCCCTCGAAGAGGCGTTGTGTTTGAGCTTCCTAGTAACATAATTTTGTTCTATCGCATTTTCGAAATACAATCCGAAGCTATCATGTCTACAGCTCTTGTGTACGTCGCAGTTGGTGAATTTTTTGGCGCAATTTACTTTAAAAGCTTCAGTTAGTTCAGTAAACCACTTGCGCTTGGCGGAAGGCCTAGAATAATCAGGTACCGCAAGCGTGCGTGCGTGCGTGCGTGCACGCAACCCATCTGTTCTTGATGCATGGCCGCTCTATCCGTTGCACCTGTCACACAGCGCGTGCTGCGAACGTAATAGGCATTATAGCAAATGCAGGGTACATTTGTAGCAAAATGTACGCAGCAATTCCCCATGATTTCCTTCGCAAACGTGCAAGGGATATGCGCAGGTCACGGCCAGTGTGGCAATAGTATTGTCTAAGGGGTTCATAAACGACGCTGAGGGGGTGTCTCTGTCGGGAGTGCGCGTTAGACTAGACCGAATGCCTACGTGTCTAGGTCTCGTTATTTACAAACCTACGTATTGTAGCGAACATAAATTGCAAACGGCAATTGGGCAAACGATCGTGTAAGAGACGTCCACATGACGTATTCGACACATCCCTACGATATCCATTTCCCGGCAGTGGATATTCAGAGGATATCCACTGGACGTCATTGTTGGCACTGGGTTATTGTCGTCTCATATATATATATATATATATATATATATATATATATATATATATATATATATATAGAATAAATTTTAGCTATACCGTAAATAGTGCTAGTTTCAGTGGCTCTGGGTGTCTTCGGGGATTTCACTATAAGTGTATCTTGTATCTTAAGATACACGATATACTTCGTATGATGTATCGAAAAATTCGAAAATACTGAGACTGCATGATATACTCGTCTTAAAATAATGTCATGTACAGATACAAGATACCCAAAGAGTGTCTTAAGATAGTATCTAAGATATATGCATCTTTGATATTGCGACGAACTGAGTCATATGACCTGCGATGACCTGAGAGTACAGAGGTTCTAATGAAGAAAGAAAAGATCAAGGAGAGATAGGCAAAATGTTCATCATCATCATCATCAGCCTATATTTTATGTCCACTGCAGGACGAAGGCCTCTCCCTGCGATCTCCATTTACTCCTGTCTGTTAGACTGATAAATGCAAAACCTGTAGATCAAGCAGGCTAAGTGATATTTGTCATCGACTGCTATACAGCAAATGGCTAATACCATCATCATTATAGAGCCTTCATACAGTTTCTATGCAGGCTCCCTCAGCTATACGCTCCCTTAGTATGTTGATGCTGCACCCTGGATTATCATAACAAATTGCGATATTCGCAACGTACCTAGCAGTTGCTTTTCGTTGTGTGTGAACACACAACGGTCGAGATTGAGTTAGCGCCGACCACATCTAAAACAGACGCTAAGGATATGAATAGACCACTAACATGCAGTTATGTATGCAGTTCCGCATGTAGACATGCAGCTCCGCATGTTACTTTCTACCCGGGATGAATATTTTACGTCGTCGCTCACGAGTGAATTGATGAAAGGATTAAAAGTAAAATACATTATAATGTACCACATGTGCCATGAGGTTAAGGCGTCTACACACCTTGCAAAAAAGCGATCAATGGGCCATCTGCAAAAAAAAAATGTCAGTTTCGCCCTAAGTGCGAAGAAATGAATGCGATAGCAACACAGCAATGTCATACAAAGTAAGGTGAGCGGCTTTGGTAGCAATATGAATTGTAGTAAACATGAGCTGATAAGTAAGCAGGTGTGCTGCGGCGTAAGTAGACCGACATGAAGAGACACTCGATGACCACGAGAAGGCGCGTGTGAAACGGTGGTGTTCTTGAGAAGCGCTTCCCGTGGGCAGCGCGTGCGAAGGGACACACCTGTAGCGCTGCACTGCCGATCCGGGCAGCATTGCATGTGTAGAGTGCGTTGGAAAATGTGGCCCGACTATTACTAATTGAATGAACAAGCGCGGTGTGAGCGCGCACAAACAAACACGAATAGATCACCCTGAATGACTGCAGACAACGACTGTCAAAACGGTGGCAGCAAGCGCATACGCCGCAGCGGCGAAGGTACGTGCGGTCTATCGCTTCAACGGAAACTGAGCGGCGAATGCACGGCGCATAAAGGTCAGGGCCGTGTGGAGATAGACGGTGCGAGCGAGCGACGAGCGCGGTTGTTAGCAAAGTAGAAGTGCCCCCCCCCCCCCCCCTCCGGCGCTGGCTTCCCGCTTCCTTGCTTGCGCGTGGGAGATTGAGTGCGTTCGCTCTCCGTGATGGCGCGCGTCCCCGCACGCTTCCGCTCGGGCATCCGGCGCGCGGCGAGGATTTTATCTATAGACGGTTTTCAGCAGCGGCGCACGGGCGCGGCCATGTTTGATCACGTGATTGCGCCGGCATGACTGGCCTTGGGTTGAAGGCCAGCGAAGGAGCCTCACTGCTGTAGTCGTGGGCGACGGTGCGGCAAGCGGCGTTGTTTCGGGTCCACCGATGGACAGCGGTTGGATCGACGACACAAAGCTCTGGCCCATGGTTCAACGATCATGTAAGTGAACCATTGTTTGTCATTTTAACGTTGTATGCGCTCGCGCCGGAGCGCTCTGGCGCTCGATCATCGTGCATGCGCGTCGCTCGTTCGCGCCGAGCGATTCGAGCTCATGGAGGCTTCTTGTGCGGCGTTCACGTCAGTTCGCTAGTTCTTTTAGGGGCGAAGCTCCTTATGGCGTGGCCCGAGCGTCCCGTGTAGGTAACCGCCTCCGGAGTAGCGGAGAGTGAGTGGAGAGGAAGAGCGCGCTCTGGCGTGTGAGGGGGCTCGCATCGCGGGAGCTCGGCGGAGCTCCCGCGTGTGTGGAGAGAGTGTAGGAGAGGGTACGTGCAGTGCTTCGCCGCTCCTTCTCTCGCCGTTCGCTCTCTCTCCTCCCTGCGCCCCACTCTCCCGTTCGCTGGCTCGCACGTATATATAAATGGAGTGAACCGCCAGCGTTCGCGTAGCGAACGCGTGCTTGAACTGGCCGTAGAGGGCGGTACTTGTACTATATAACGAATGCATATACGCTGAAAAATGCAAGATGGTACGATACTAGAGGGCGTTACTTGTAGTATGAAAAAATAAAAGGTTAGTTTTATGAAAACAGGAATGACGTCACATGTACGGAAGGAGAGAGACGATCGCGCGACGACGATCGCGTGTTCTTCGGCGGCGCCGTACGCCAGGGGGTGCTCTATAATACAATAAACGCGCCGTTTTGGCGCGCGCGCGTTCAGAGCGTCTGCGGAAGATGGACAAGGCTGCTGAGCGGCGTGCGCGCAGGGCGGCGGCGGCTCGCGCTCGAAGAAGGGACCCCGACGTGCGGGCGCGCGAGGCAGAAGCGCGCCGCGAAGCTGCGCGGCGGCGCCGACAAGATCCCGGTGTACGAGAACGAGAGGCCGAAGCGGCGCGGCAGCGGCGCCAGGCCGCACGAGAAGATGATCTCCAAGCCGTCCGGCAACGAGAAGCGACGAGAAAGCGTGCCTATCGACGGGCGAACGAGGAGGTCAGAGTTCGAGAGGCGGCTGCAAAACGTGCCAAGAAAGAACACGAAGGTGCCGACGCCCGGTTCAAGAGAGACTTTCTGGACGTTTCGTTCGGCCACAGTTGCGACGTGTGCGACCGGTTGTGGTTCTCGAACAATCTAACCAAGATATCGTCCATTAAGAACGACACCGCTCGAATAACCGCCATCACCTCGTTGCTGCGTGCCTTTCCCGACCACGACGCCACCACCGTCGGTGATGCTTCGCCCCACTCTTCATCATTCACCCCGTGGATATGCTGCCATTTTTTGTTTCTTTTTGTGGTTAGTGTGGTGTACTTAAGGTACGATCTGAGCTGTTTGAAGTGGTTGCCCAGCCTCTCGCGCCTTGCTTGACGGCCTCGAATGTGTATGCTTGAGCGCCGAGTGAAAAATCCGTGTCCGCTTGTGTGTTGACGTCTCGCTCGCTGGTGTTTTAGCTTCCCACATACGTTGAGGTAAGTGTTTTTCCTCGATACTGGTGCACTGATCTCTGCAGAATTCACCAGTGCGGCGGGCACGCAATAGTTTCGCGTAGTTGACTTCGGAGCGGCAGATTGTGTTTGTTGGATGTACTAACTGAATGCCCCCGAACGGGGGTTGTTTCATAGTAAAACCCCTGTCACACGGGCACGTTCGATCGCAATTGAGCCTCGATCCGAATCCAGTCGGTCGTGATCCGCAAATCTTAATCGAAGTGTCCCATTTCGATCGGGGACCAACGTAAGCAGCTTCAAGCTCAGTGTGACAGAAAACGAGGTACAACGAGAAAGAAAGAGATCCGAAGAAATAACCCTCTAAAAAGGCCGTTTTATTTTTTATGCACGTATAATTTTGAAAATCTGTGTGCTGCGTCGACGCCATGCACGTAGTTCTGAGATTTGCAGACGTTCAGAATCGGCGGACGGGGCACGTCGTTTACCTAAAATACCGAATGAAAAAGTAATTTTTCTGAAAATTGATTTGTACGTACCTTTACTACCTATTAGGCACGTTTATTATTTGCTTCGGACTTAGTTACACTTAAAGCGTTAGAGCCCAAACAACACGATCCTGATCCTTGGACTGTGTAGTAGCGATCATTTTCGATTGCGATCGAAAGTCCGAGCCGGATCGAGGCTCGATCGCGATCGAAAGTGGCCATGCGACAGGGGCATAACTTTGGCTAGCTGTAACTCAAGCGTTTTATAAATGAGAGCTCCCGTTTCAACTTTTCAAACTCTTCATAGGAGAGCAACACCAGCTTAGTAATCAAATATGTATTAATTATTGAAACTCCAGAACTATAATTTATAAATCCAAACGATCAGTTTAATATCAGACTGTATCTATCGTGTTATTTTAGTTCTTTCAAACAGATGTCTTGAGGAGTAAATGAAAAATCAGCTTTCTTTCATTGCCATTTTTTTTTTTCGTTCCCGCAGTACATACAAATGTTTCTCCCCTATTTCAGGTGTCTACGACTACGTGGTCAAGGCAATCGACCAAGATGGGAAGCCTGTACAGGACTACAGGGGGTTTGCAGAGGGCATCAACCTTTTTGACAGTGGCAATGTTGGGAAAGCTTTGTGTCAATCCAAGGATGACATCTGTAGCATAAAGCTGTGTTCCAAGCTGCAGTGTTGGGTAGGGATAGTCCTTGGTTGGACGCCCATCAACAAAGTGAATAGAACATACCTGAAAGAAAAGGGTGATTCATGTAATACTTACAATGGTTTGCTTTTATTTGAACGTAAGAATAAAGGAGTCCACATAAATAAAAAGCACGCACATGGATAACGCATGCAGTTCTTATTGCAAACTGTGTGTCAAAAAAAAAAAAGACAATAGCAATGTGCTGCCAATGTCTCTTCCATAATCACAAATAATGTCATAATTTCATAGTGCCACAATTTCGCGATGTCAAAAGAGACTATGAAAATTAAAGTAAATAATATATATATTCAGCATGCGCTTTGGGGGAACCCTGAAAGACAAGGCAGAAGGAAACAGCTGATTTGTAGTTACCACTACTTTAAAACGCAGCTAATCAAATAATGTCAAACTGGTGAGTTTGAAGTTATTTACTTTTATTTTCGTGGTTTCTCTTGACATCACGAAATTGTGACATTATTGTATATCACTTTACGATAAACACACAACCAACGCTTAGAGCGTTGTTTGAAACAATAATTTTGTGCTACAGCATCAACACAGCGCTAGCTTTCGCGCACCTGTTGCTGGCCACAAACAAGTCCAGGTCTACGTTCTGATCACACCGTGCATCCAATACAGCAGCGAGACCAACATATGTAAAATCAGACGCGCAGGCAGGAATTCGTCAAGCTTAACGATTTAAAAATGCGATTCAGATAGCACTTTTCCAATCTTTTCTGCAGGAGTTCTCACCGCGACAACTAGTGCGCCTTAATTGGCACCGATCCCGGCGCATATATATCACGCACGTGGCGTGTAATTTCGCTTAACGATAAACACCACTGATAGCAGGTGACTGTTCCAATACGATATCGCTAATGCTTGTGTTCTGCCACGGAAACACCGCACGGTGAACTTAATGTACAGCAAGCGCAAGATGGGAAGTTTATACACTATTCCGCAAGCCGAGCGCGTTCGCTTATTCGGTGCTATGATCTGCCACTTACTCTTGCCGATGTGCCTTAATTGAAGTTCTTTCTCTGTAGGTTCGCTATCCAGCATTGTCGGGTGAACTTGTTTTTCTCTCCTTGAGGAAATCGGTGCATGGAAAACGGCCTCGGGCACGGGCAGTCTTGATGCAGCTGTGGCGCGTGTATTTCACACACCGACGTGTTCCACAGCTTAATGTCGCCATCACAGTTTCCGACGTGTTCCACGGCTTAATGTCGCCATCACAGTTTTTGCATCCGACCACAGCACACGTTTTTCCTCTTAATCTCCACATGGAGCAGAATATTGTTCGACGTTTGACAAACTGCGCTTGTTAAACGCCGCTGGCTACGCTTTCGCGACTGAGCAATGGTTGTTTCGTTTGCGCGCCCAAGGCCAGAGATGTCCAACACGCGCGGCGCTCCGGTGGCGCCATCTGATTTCAGTTGCACAAACTGGCTGCTGCAAATCGTCTATAGGGAACCTCACGGCGACGGCGACGACGGCGGCAGAAATCCGGTTGAAGTGTCCATAATTGCTATCGCAATAAAAAGATGATGCGCGAGAAAGGCTGTTTTCCGGCCAAGAACTCTAGTCCAGAGAACATAGTTAATTAGTGCGCCCACTCACTAGCCCCGCCTTAACCACAATCGAAATCCCGCGACCCTGTTCTATGCAGGGCTCAGTGGGGTTAAAGGACGTAACGTGGGAAATTTAATATATTCCCTGTCGGTGGAGGAGGACATCCGAGGGAACTACGATAGCATTAAATTTTATGAATAAACCTCGGAAGCCCTTCGTGCGCACACTTCCTATCTGAGGATACCGCATTAAGAGGGAGATATGTAGACTCGTAGTTTTTGGTTTAAAAATGGTCTTGCAGGGCACAGGCTTACATAATTTTATTAATTATTTATTGCCTCTCAGTATAGATGTTGGTAAATGTTGTTTCGGGTCATATTGAAATATGCGAATGCCGTTTGTGACGTATAAATCAAAGGCACCGCGCAAATGTTTCCTCTCCCTTACTTTTCCACGTTAACGTCACAGATATTCATCGTGCTATCCCTCCGAGCGATTCAGCTGCGTGAGACTCCCCGCTAAGTTTTAGCGAGGCGAGACGCCGACGCCAAACCCAGAGGAAGAGGTAGAGAAATTAGGTATACCTGAGCGACTGTAATGCGATAGTATTATCAGGATCGAGCCCATCGAAAAATTTGAAAATGCAGAGACTGAATGATACTCGTCTTAAAATAATGTCATGTACAGATATTGACTGCACTTCCTCCAGGATCGGCCCGCGTTGCATACATCAAAACTCTTGCGAGTACAAATGTTGTGTAATGGTGTGAGGATAGGCCCAATTTACTTTTACACTGTCTCGGAATTGGTCCACCTTATTCTGTGAGACACGACGACGATATGCCAAACCGTAGTGTGGTAGACGAAGTTAAAAAATGTCTTGTGGTTTCTCCTGGCGGATGGCAGTCGCTAGCATGGCGTCATAAAATGGTGGCGCGCCTACTTTTTGCGCGTGAACTTTGTGAAAGACAGTATAGCCTTGGACAGGAGCCAGGCTCTTATGTCATGATGATGGTCGTCAAGTTGACAGTTAAAGAAAGAAAGGGCAGTAGACACCACGTCGGCAACCGGCGTGCGATGAGGTGGCGGAGAAAATCATCCCCAACCACGCAGGCCTTCCGAATATAGTTAGGTACACGCATATGTTCTATCATTAATGTTGCTCATATCTTGTCTTGCATTCTTGGCAAAGCTATTCCTCGGAATTTTGATAATGGCAATCCAGAAACAAATGTCATGAAATAAAACACCCACAGCGCATGCCTTTTATGTTAAATATTCTCAGACTGAATTATTAAAAGTACGAAACAAAAACGGGAACCTGAAAATTGTGCAATTTTTTTGGCGTGGCTGTGCAATATCTCCGGGATCGCCTCACACAAGAGGCCGCGTTTCTACCAGAAAGCTCGCCTTCGTGCATAGCGTTCGCCGCCAGTGTTCCCCGGTAACCATCACGGTTGCTTAAGCTGCAGTTTTCGGGAAGCGTGACAAGCAGCCAGGCATCTTTGAATGCTATCGCGTTCCACTCTTAAAAGCGAACCTTAAGCGTCCTCTATTTTTTTTTTCACTCACATAGTCTACTCTGGTTCAAGTGCCTTGAAGATTATCTCAAATACGCGTACAAAATACCATCACACAGTATTTCATTATGCGTTACTGTACTAAAGACTGTTTTGCAAAGACATTTGTGAAATACCAAAATACTCACAAAAGAATTTAAAATAGAGTATTTTGAGTAGTGTACTAAATATACGTAAAAGTCTCACAGAAATGCAAAAAACACATTTCAGTCTCATTTCTTACGCGCCATCCAATCATTAACAGCAAGAACAGACGAGAAATATGCGGCGATGTCTTGACCGCGTAAACATTATAGTAGGCCATCAACGCATCACAGCGGATGTCTGTGAACACTAACCGAGGTCTGAAGCCGCTCTGCCGATCCCCCGCCAACCCTGCGCCACTGGTCACCAAGAAGCACAGAACACACCAATGGGTTCATCAAGAAGCACAGCATTTTCGCCTGCTAAAAGATCTCATAGGACCAAATCACGCCGTAAACTTAGTAAACTTAAATTTCTTCTCGTAGAGAAGCAAGACGCGCGCTCTTCCGAGTTACTCTTACCAGCTGGGACGTACTGGCACGGCCACTGGATAAAAAATTATGGAAGAACTCATCTCACGACGACTGTCGACGACTGTCGATGGTAATGAGATTAGCATTCGAGCAATGTAACAACACATAATATTTCTGAACTCACGCGGTTTATTTAACATCTGTAGTGGTCATCCTAAGACTTCCTTAGCTTCGGTATATTCGGGATAATCACGTTTCGTCCCACTTCGCGCTGACACTCGCTTGCCAAGATCTCCCATGACCATGGCGGCATGACGACTGTGTGACGCGGGCTCAGTGACAACGATGTAACAACAAAGGCAGTACTACAACGACTACAACACGACACTGAAATTATGATTCCTAAACGTTCACGATGGTATAACTGTCGTAGAAATCGTTTATTGTACAAACTATGCCGAGCGGTCTTCAGTGCATGGTCGAGGCCCCTATTCTATGGCACCGCTTGCGTGAGCTCTTCGGCTCGCCTGAAGTATGGTAGCCCTCTGGGCTGCCTCCTCCGAGCTGGAGAGCAAGGCCCCCATCCCTCTCGCGTTGTGGTTTCGTTAATGTTTTCCTTCCGGACGGAAGGAAACAGCGTATTTGCGACTGGTTCGCTCGTGTATGTTGAGGGCGGCAGCGTCCTGTGTTTTCTATTAAGCGTGCGTGGAAGCAGTTATTGGCAGACGCGTTTTCTTCTAAAATTCTTGTGAGTGCGTAAGTTACGCAGTTTTAGTTTTGTTCTTTCAAGGCGTGTCCTGCAAAAAAAAAAAAAAAGGGGGGGGGGGGGGGGGGGGACGTCTGCGTGAGACGCAAGTATGCGTTGTGATTAGTGAGCGCAAAATTGGCGCGATGTTTGATTATGTATCCCTTGAGTTCACGAGGCCGTGCAGTGGCACCAGTAGGTGCGATAAGTAGTCCACTGTGATAAGGGTATGAACAGGCTGCTCGTGAACTTAGGCTGCTGAAGTTATGCTAAAGCGTTGGTTTTATAGAGCTTTGGTTCAGCTCTACGTATACTTTTGCTCTGGTGCAGCGCGACAGTCGGGTTTCGTTGAACTCAAAGGAACGTGAGCACTCGCTTTGGCGGCACAACATTTTGGGGTCGAAATTTGCAGTCCCCAGTTGAGCGGCTTATATTGAAATTTTGGTATGAGGCCTGGTGAATTAACCAGCTGATTCCGGGCGTTTGCCCGCTGAGGTGTACTGTGTTGCCGGGATCGACTCTTCCGTGCCGGTTGTTGTAGGGTTGGGCGCGAGAGGGATGGGATTTCTCGGTTGGGGGCATTCCGAGTTCGCAGTTGTTGCAGAATGCCAAGCCATCTTCTTGGTCACCAGCCATTCTCTTCCAGCCCAGCGGTTGTCAGCGCTGGCCGGTCGAGATTTTCCGGGCCGCGGAGGAGCTGTCACGTTCGGCGACCAGCGGGGGCAGCGATCTTGTAAGTATTTCCTGATTGCCTGCGACGAATCGCTTCGGGAGGCTGAAAAACGTCCCGCCGGGAAAGATCAGCGGCGACACCTTGCCTCTACACCTTTCAAAGAATACCTGTCGCTTGGACGCCGACCACGACACTAGGAAGAGGAAACTCTTGGAAAAGGGCCTCTACTACGACGCGTTCTCACGGCCGCACGACAGACCAGCTGGCCGCCAAGGCCGTTCTCCAATTCCAGGAACAACAGACGCGTCAGTTCAAGTCAGGCGCGACGTCACCTGTCTACGAGTGTCCCCTCCTTTCTGTGAGGGAGTGAGCAATGTGTTCCCGAGGGCACTTCTCCGAATGTGGTCGGGAAACGAAGGCGCCGGGGGATTATGTGCACCCTCGCTTCAAGGCGGACCTTTCGGTGACTCTCGACGCTCCGATTGGAGGATGGTGGGACCACAGCTGGGACAGGGGGGGTTTAAGCGGAGCTTTGAGGGCCATCGCAGTGCTCTCCCATCTGCCCTGAGATGTCATGTCATGAGATGTCATGAGATCCAGTCATGTTAGACTGAGGAGACGTAAAGTTCTCCTACTTCTCCTGTAAATAATGTAAATAAACCCAGTACTCTTCGTTATCGATGAGCACCTGTTCCTCCCTTCAACAACGTCGTCAGCGTCAGCGTGCATGAGGCGGACGACGGCATGGGACAGCTACCACTTCGGATATGCCCGACTCCAACTCATACAAAAGCCGTCATGCCACACCATCACTACTGCAATGATTTCCGCCACTAGAACAAACACTACAATAATAAAGTGCGGCCGGCGTGGCCCAGACACCGCCTGACACTCAACGCGCCCTAAACGATTCGCTCCCTACGCACGTAGGAGCTGCGCTCGGCAAGGTCGCTGCGCGCGGTCCCGGAGATAAAGAGAGCCACGCTCAGTAACTAGCATGACTACTGGCGAGGCCACGTCCCCAGCTCCAACAACTAGTGAACAGCGGTGAGATTGACCTCACGGAACTCGGATAGACCACGACTCCCAACTCCAACAACGTGCCTTTATCCCGCAGGCGTGAAAGAGGGCGCGTCAGCCGCCGCTGCAGTTTACGCTGCAGCGCCTTGCGTAATGTTGCGTAAACTCGAGCAGCAAGGCGACATACACTGGTATGGAAGCTTAGGTCAATATAGGCAAAAAAAAAAACAGAGCAGGTCTTTGTTCTTTCACAGTGCCGGGGTTTTATTCCCTGCGGCCGTCGGCTACTGCGCGCGAAAGCGCCATGTGTTGAATACCGGCTATGACCGATCCCTTTCATCGCGACCGCCAGCATCAGAGCAGCCGGACGACGACTAGAGGTTTTATCAAGCGTGACAAGACAGCGCGTGAGTGAGGGACAAGCATAACGTCACCCACGGCACTCTCGACCCAAGCGCGCGGAGCTAAAACCCCTTGATCTTGAAAGTAGCGACACTCTCCTCCGCGCGTGCGCGCTTTCCTCCTCAATTCTCCTCGGATTTCTCCCCTTCCGGGCGCGACTTTCCAATTGCTAGAAGATACAGTGGGGGCGTGGCACTGTGGGTCACGTGACTTCCGCTTAACACGTGTTGTCATGGCAATCGTGGAGCTCCTAGACGCTTAGGGACATAATCGCTTAGGGACTTTTGAGGCACTGGTCTGGCGCGGCGGCTGCTAGTTACTGAGCGTGGCTCTCTTTATCTCCGGGACCGCGCGCAGCGACCTTGCCGAGCGCAGCTCCTACGTGCGTAGGGAGCGAATCGTTTAGGGCGCGTTGAGTGTCAGGCGGTGTCTGGGCCACGCCGGCCGCACTTTATTATTGTAGTGTTTGTTCTAGTGGCGGAAATCATTGCAGTAGTGATGGTGTGGCATGACGGCTTTTGATCTCGGTAAACTGTGGTGGTGTAAACAAGTGGATACTGCTCGCGTTTGAGCCCCGGTGCCGTGGCGGAAGCCGCGGTGCCGGGAGCCGACGCGAAGCGGCGGTCGTTGGGGTGTTGCTGAGCGCAGCCTAGCAACACCCCAAACAAAAGAATACTGCTCCAGTCAGGTAGACAGCTCCCTCCCTGAGAGTGAGGTTATATTTGGATCATCAAAACAGTGATGCGTTTATTTAGGAATGCCATCGTTTCTCTCTCGCAGGCGCGAGGACAAGCGGGTGCGAGAGAGAAACGATTGTATTCCTAAATAAACGCATCACTGTTTTGATGATCCAAATATAATCTCACTATCAGGGAGGTAGCAGTCTACCTGACTGGAGCAGTATTTTTTTATTTGGGGTACAAACGCGAGCAGTATCCGGTTGTTTACACCACCACAGTTCACCGAGCCTCAAAAGCCGTCATACCACACCACCACTACTGCAAGGATTTCCGCCACTAGAACAAACGCTACAATAATAAAGCGCGGCCGGCGTGGGCCAGAGACCGCCAGACATTCAACGAGCCCTAAACGATTCGCTCCCTACGCATGCCTGTGATTTTCGTCAGGACATGCGGAACCCTGCACGGCATCCCACGAAAATTGACCCTATCATCTTCCTAACATCGTTCTGCACCAGAAGACACCACTCTCGTCCAGGTAGGCCGATGTTTGGGCATTTTATGTCCACTTCTTGACCTCACCTTGGGGAGCTACGCTTGCCCTAACGAGTTAGGCCCAACGCCGACTGCGCCGGGACTCTCCCGCGGACGCCGCCTTATATGGCGGTCACCGCTCTCCGTGGATATGATCCCACTACCTTGGCGTGGAAAAACGTTCCTGCCTCAACGTCCGAAGACTCCGTTCCACCCACGGATATCGTGGACGAGGGACTATTTACAGTGATGACGCTTCGTAAGTGCCGCCAGCAATCTAACACTGCTAAGGCCTCGGATACCGATAAGGCCAAGTCAGCGAAGACCCCACCCAAGAAGAAGACATCCCGTGTATCGTGGCGGCCCGCCGCTATGCCCCGCAATGCTGCGGAAGACTTCACCATCGTGCTCAAGCCTCGAGTCACGGTGGATCTCAAAGCTGCGTTCCAGCCAGGTGAGCTAGGAGCCAAGCTTGCCTCATATGTGAACGCTACCAGCAGTGATTGTATCAGTGTGTGGCCCATTTGGGCGCAAAATATCATCGTTGTCTCAACCAACGACATCAACACTGCCAACCTTCTCTCGCGAGAATTCTCGCTCAAGACATCCCAGGGTCCCCTACCGATGATCGGCCACGCCAAGATCAGCGGGGAAGTGTGCCGTGGCGTCATTACGGTGCACGAACAGGAGACCTCCGCCTCCCTGAAAGCCAAGATCCACTGGCGGGGTGGAAACATCGCTTTCATCAGGAAGCTGGGCAAGACTTCCGTGGCCCTCCTCACTTTCGAAGGCCACCACGTGCCACGGTTCGTGCACTACAACAGTGTCGTGACCCCGGTACGCGAATACAAGCGCACCATACCGGCCTGCTACTGCTGCGGGACGGTGGGCCACCGCCCGGAGCTGTGCCCCCACCCCAACGATCAACGCTGCGGCCACTGTGGTCTAGTTGTGGGTGCCTCTGAGGAGGGGATGACCCCACATGAATGCAAGCCATCGTGCCTGGTGTGCGGCGAGGAACACCTCACCGGATCCCCGGCCTGCAAGGCAAAATTTCGCCGCCTGCAGCAGACGGGCGGCCAACATGGTGGCCGTGGCTCCCTGCAGCAGCGGCCAAAGCACAAAACATCTGACGTCACGCCGGAAGGCCGTCAGCGGGGAGCAACCAACCAAACCCCCAAGACCAATCAGCAAGTGCCACATCCACCCAAGACATCACAGGCGTCACGGAAGACGTCATCCAAGACACCCGACCAGGGCGCCCCCGTGTTCCAAGCCGGGGAATTTCCACCCCTGACCTCTGGCGGTGCCCCCAGGCAGCCAGCAAAGAAGACATCCTCTCAGGTAGGCAGCTGGGCGGGGGCCGCCTCCTCCTCTCGCTCTCCCTCCCCCACCTCCTCCCCCGAATTCCTCGTGCTCAAACAAGAGCTCGCAGCGCTCCGGGCACAGAACGCGCAGCTTCTAGTCAAAATAGCCACTTTGGAGGCAGGTAGTACGCCCTCCACCCCCGCGTCACCGCCCCCTCCCCTCCCCAAAATTACCGTCGCCGTTCCGGAACCTAAACCCATGTGCGTCGCTCCGTCCGTCTCGGAGCCCTCTAACACTGAACAGCGTTTTCAGGCTATTGAAAGCGCTATGACTGCTCTGGTGACACAACTCACCACCATGAGCAAAAGCATCGAAAATCTCTCCAATACCGTCACCCATCAGGTGACGAGTAACTTGGCTCCAGGACACCAACCCTCGCAGCCGCAGGGCTAGTCCCCTCAAGGACGTTAACCGCCCCTCTAAATTTTCTTATACCAACGACCTCGCCGAACTCTCTGAGGACTCCGAATCCCTACTTGCACAAGGCACCAACGTAGGGGCCGAGTCCATCCCAGCCACCCCAAATTCTCAGTATGGCGGTAGCACCTAAACGCTTACCCCCATCGCGAAACCGAAAACCTCAACTACTTTCTCTAATTCAGTGGAACTGTAGAGGCTTCAAGGATAGGGCCAAACGGGCCAATTTCAGCCTCTATCTCGAAACCTTCGAACACCTGTGCGCGGTCGTTGCCCTTCAAGAGCCCGGCAACGCCGTGCGCCTCACAGGCTATAACACTTTTCAGCGGGACCCATTCACCTGCCTTCTTGTACATAAAACCTTAACTGCACAAGAAGTCGACCTCGACCTCTCAATACCCTACTCGTACACCATGGTCACAATCCTTCCCCTGCGCAGAGCCGACCCCCCGGTGCACATCCTTAACATTTACTGCCGACCTAAACTCAAGAAGATCACTTTCGCCGACACCTTCACCAGGGCGCTGAAGATCGCAGGGCGCGATCCCCTCCTAATAGTGGGCGACTTCAACGCCCCTAGCAGGCTTTGGGGCTATCGCAAGGAAGAGATGCGTGGAAGGAAACTCGCGGAGCTAACTTCCACGCTGGGCATCACTCTTCACACCGACCCTGCGCAACCAACTCGTCTAGGTAACTCTGTGACCCGGGACACCTGCCCCGACCTTACCTTCACCAAAAACATCAAACACGCAGACTGGGTCAATACTGAGGAAACCCTCGGCAGCGACCACTGCATTCTCAACGCCACACTCTCAACACGACCCCTACAACGCCCCATCACACAGGCTCACCTACCCAACTGGGACGCCTTCCGACAGTCCGTACCTGTCTCTCCCATCCTTCACAATGGTTATTCCCAGTGGGCCCAATCCATACTCCAAACACTAAGACAACACGAGACCGCAATACAACTCACGGACAGCCATCCGGACGTGGATAACCATCTCCTCCATCTTTGGGAGGCCCGTCGCAGCCTCACAAAGAGATGGCACCGACAAAAACACAACCGCAAACTCCGCATGCGGATACTGGATCTCACCCAGAAGGCGGCCGAGTACGCTGCCCAGCTCGCCGATTCAAATTGGGTAGGCCGATGTAATACTGCCGCCAGGCAAATGTCTGGCCGCAATACATGGAGACTCTTCCGTAGTCTCATCGACCCCGCGCAAACGCGAGGCGAGGCACAAAGACATCTACATCGAGCCTTTCACAATTTTCAGGGCTCCACAACACAGCTAGCTCTCTCGCTCCGGGACCGCTATCTCTGCACTGAGCAGGACCCGCGGGGCCCCGAGTATCACTACGCAGGCAGGGAGAACTCGGAACTGGACGCTCCTTTTCAGTTACACGACCTCCGTGCGGCTCTTGCCAAAATGAGGCGGGGCACGGCTCCCGGGCGAGACAAACTCACCGTCAAAGTCCTAGCAAACCTACCCGATACTGCACACCAGTCGCTTCTTGAATACATCAATGTTATCTGGTCCGGAGAAACACCCCTCCCCCTAGATTGGAAAACATCTCTAGTAACCTTCATACCAAAGGCAGGGAAACCCATCAACACTGATAACCTTAGACCCATTTCTCTTACTTCCTGTGCGGGGAAGCTAATGGAAACTATGGTCAGGGATCGTCTCTCCTCCTACTTGGAAGAGCGTAACACTTTCGCTGACTCCATGTACGGCTCCAGACCCAACAAATCTGCGCAGGACATACTCCTACAACTACACCACGAAGTCCTCACTCCCATAGAACACCCCCACAATGACAAGATCATTCTAGCGCTTGACCTTAAGGGAGCCTTCGATAACGTTAAGCACGAAGTCATCCTAGCTCACCTCAGTGCCACTAACTGTGGCGATCGCACTTTCAACTATATTCGAAATTTTCTCACTGACAGAGCTGCATACATTCGCATCCAAGATCAGGAATACGGCCCTTACCCACTGGGCACGCGAGGCACACCACAGGGCGCTGTGTTGTCGCCTCTCCTTTTCAACTTACCTATGGTACAGCTCCCGGCCCGGCTGGGTGCTGTCGACGGGGTAAAGCAGGCGCTTTATGCCGACGACATCACTCTGTGGGCCACAGACGGCAACCTGGGCAACATGGAGGACAGCCTGCAAGCCGCAGCCCATATAGTGGACGAATATGCGGCATACTGCGGCCTCCAATGTTCCCCACAGAAGTCAGAATTCGTGCACATTCGGCCCATGCCGAAGTGCACTTCGTCCATTAACCTTTCCCTACATAGTGGACCCATTAACGAGGCACAGGAGATCCGTGTCCTTGGACTCCACATACACAAACACCGCCGAGTAGAGACAACACTTCACAAACTCCGTAAGGTTGGAGAACAGGTGGGCCGCATGGTCCGCCGTGTTTCCAACAAGCGGGGGGGGGGGGGGGGGGGTCTCAAAAGCAAGGATGCGCTTCGTCTCGCACAAGCTTTTGTCACGAGTCGCATCTTGTATGCGACTCCGTACCTGCACTTACGGAAAGACGATGAAGATTTTTTGGAGGTCACCCTCCGCAAAATCATCAAGCGAGCCCTAGATCTCCCCATCTCCACCTCCAATGCGAGACTTCTTGCCTTGGGGGTGGTCAACACCTACCGGGAGCTTCGGGAGGCTCACTTGACAAATCAATACACCCGCTTGGCGCAGACCCCGTCAGGCAGACGACTCCTAGATCGCCTACACATCAGGCATGAATTCCACACACAGGAGCGGGTACGAGTGCCCGAACACTGGAAATACGCGATCCATGTTCGACCCCTCCCCACCAATATGTCCCATGAGTCACACACTGGTCGCCGGGAGGCGCGGGCTCTTGCCCTCCGACGCCACTACGGCTCCAAACAAAGCGTATTTTACACGGACATCGCCGGCCCTTACCATGGGGGTTGGTATACGGCCGCCGTAGTCCACCAAGACAGGCAGGTGGATGGTCTCTCCTTCCGTGCACCCAATGCTACCCATGCTGAAGAGGTGGCCATAGCCCTAGCTATCTCACATGACGCTTCCAAAACCATCATATCTGACTCCAGAGGAGCCTGTCGAAATTTCCAGCTGGGATGGATCTCACCCCTAGCTGCTCAAATTCTTCGACCTTGCCCGCGGGTAGGTGACCCCTCTCCCCGCTCACTAATCTGGACCCCCGGCCATCAGGAACTCACAGGCAATGAGGCAGCCCATGTTGCCGCCCGCGCACTCATTCCCCGGGCAACTGCCTCCTCCACCGATGACCACTCTGATCCAGAATATAATCCTCCTCTTCTCACTTTTAAAGACATAAGTACCCATTATCGGGACTCTCACCGCCGCTTTCCTGCGCTCTGCAAAGGGCTCAAGAAGGCGGACGAGAGAATTCTTCTTCGCCTATTCACGAATACGCTACTGTGCCCGGCAGTGCTCAAACACTTCGACTCTTCCTTTTCCGGCCTCTGCCAGTACTGTGGGGAGGTGGCTGACACTTACCACATGGTATGGGCATGCCAACTCAATCCTTCTCTAACCCCCAACCCCAAACCAACCCGAGAGGACTGGGAGGCGGCCCTGCTCGGCTGCCTGGACCTTCCGGCTCAACAGGCCATGGTCCAGCGTGTCACGACAGCGGTTACGACCAATGGGGTCCCTGAATAGGGACTCCACCTAGTATTGTAGGGAGCTGGCCCACTAAGGGCTGGTTTTCCCGAACAACCTCTGTGTAAATACCACCTTAATAAATTTTTACCACCACCACCACCCTACGCATGTAGGAGCTGCGCTCGGCAAGGTCGCTGCGCCCGGTCCCGGAGGCGTATTTCCATTTGCTAGTAGGTACAGCGTTTGACCGCTGGCGCCACGCTGCGCCGCTCGCGCGTACCATGTTTCGAGCCGCCGCCGTTGGAACGGAGGAGGCGTTGACGGAGAAAACGCTGGGCTGGTGGTGACTTAGCCTGCTGTTGGGATCGGTGGTATTATAAACGCATCACTGTTTTGATGATCCAAATATAATCTCACTATCAGGGAGGGAGCAGTCTACATGACTGGAGCAGTATTTTTTTTATTTGGGGTGTTGCTACGCTGCGCTCCGCAACACCCCAACGACCGCCGCTTCGCGTCGGCGCCCGGCACCACGGCTGCCGCCGGGGTTCAAGCGACCGCGCTGGCAAACAGTGAGAGAAAAAAAATCACAGCATATCCACGGGGTGAATGATGATGAGTGGGCGAAGCTCCGGAGGGAATCATCGGATCTCCCGCTTAAGGGGACGCTAGCACAAACGCGTTAGAGACGTGCAGTACTCTCTAGTAAGGGAGAGCGGCCACAGCGTCTTACGCAGCCATTTACACATGCCGGAACGTGCACCGCGTTTGCCGACGCCATCACATGACTGCTGAGAGAGTATACCCCCCGTATTCATAAACGCTCCTCGACTTGAACTTGACTTGCCACCGCCTTGGGCAGCGCGTTCGAAACGCGTTGAAGGTAAGGCGGAGAGGCCACAGCGTCTTACACCAGCTTCTTACACGGGCCGTAACGCGCTAGCACAAACGCGTTAGAAACGCGTTAGAAACGCGTTAGAAACGCGGCCTTTCGTTAATGTTGGGTATTTATTGCCATCGTGGTGCTTGTGTCTATGTGTGCTTCGTGGCGTAGTGGGCTAACGCCGCGCGCTCGGAAGCGAGGGGTCCCTGGTTCGATTCCGCGCTACGGACACAACTTCGGAATTTTTTTTCTCATTTTTCTCAGACTGGTTACACACTACTACTACGACGACGGGGACGGAACGGGTGCCGCTATAAGGAGCTTCGCCCAGCCAGAGCGGGTTTCGAACCAGCGCACGCAAGATCCCGAAGCGAGCGCCATAACCACACAGCCATACAGCCACGCTTTCGAGGGTTGCATTCGTGCAAACCATATCATTGCGTTCGAGCGCCCTCGGTGAACGGAACCACCTAGAAACGCGGTACGTGCGAGCGGCGCAGCGTGGCGCCAGCGGTCAAACGTTGTACCTACTAGCAAATGTAGTGTTGCGTCCGGGAGATATGAGAGCCACGCTCAGCGGAGACCAGTGCCTCAAAAGTCCCTAAGCGATTATGTCGCTAGGCACCTAGGAGCTCCACGATTGCCATGACAACACGCGTTAAGCGGAAGTTTCCTCTGTACCTACTAGCAATAGGTGACCGGTAAAACGAGCAATCGCAAAGAATTGTGGGGCGCGCCGTCTGCTGGCAGCTTCCGGTTCGACGGACGACGCGGCGGCAAGCCCGGCGCACGTGTTTTTCTGCGCGGTTTCAACTGTCAGTGGTGCGAGGCTTTCCGTCCGCTTTGTCGACCAGCAATGTCGTACTATTCATGCAGCTGATTTCTAGGTTTCAGTTCACTCTGGGCGCGACGATGACAAGCCAAGAGCGGTAAGGATATGCTTATATTCATAAACGAACTTCGGTTTTCGTTTCGGCAGCCTTTTTTCTTTCTGACAGGTTTAGCTCTACGACATTTGCTGCTGCTTAGACGCATCGTCACTGACTGCTCTGCCTGCGGGTCAGTCAGACAGATGAAAAAGTTATCTTTACCCGATAATTTATCAAGCGTATAGAAGCATTACTTTAGAAAATCGGGTGCTGAGGCGATGGCTACAGCGGTCTGGTAAACGCTGCTCTGTGATCGTCGCTGCAACCGATATCGTCGGTAACGGCGCAGCTAGCGTAATTAGAAAATGAAGTGCTGAAAATGTTTCAAAACTTTGCGCGCTGTCAACGGCATTTCTCAGTCGAAACTCGAGGTTCATTTGATGTGAGAAGTTTTCGCATTTTTGTCAACTAAATGGGGGAATGGCCGTATCGCCGATATATACGGCTGCGCATTTCCTCTATCTGCTTTCAAGGAAACAATGCCGGCTAGTTGGTTACGATCGAGTATTAAGTATCTCGCTGTTAAATTAAATTGAGTCAAATTATGGGGTTTTACGTGCTAAAACCACGATTTGATTATGAGGCACCTGTAGTGGGGGGCTCCGGAATAATTTCGACCACCTGGGGTTCTTTAACGTGCACCTAAAATCTAAGTACACGGGTGTTTTCGCATTTCGCCCCCACCGAAATGCGGCCGCCGTGGCTGGGATTCGATTCCGCTACCTTGGGCTTAAGAGCCCAACACCATAGCCACTAAGCAACCACGTCGGTTTATCTCCCTGTGTCCCGTTTGAATTTGAGCCTTAAAACTATGTTTCATAATACTGCTATATATGTGCATGCGAGTACTGAAATAGTTCTGGTTGTTTGAGTAAATGTTGGAGAAATAAATATCTTGGGGAATCATTCCGTGTCGGCCCTTACACAGCTCATCGCCGCCTGATAACCCGCCGTGGTTGCTCAGTGGCTATGGTGTTGGGCTGCTGAGCACGAGGTCGCGGGATCGAATCCCGGCCACGGCGGCCGCATTTCGATGGGGGCGAAATGCGAAAACACCCGTGTACTTAGATTTAGGTGCACGTTAAAGAACCCCAGGTGGTCCAAATTTCCGGAGTCCCCCACTACGGCGTGCCTCATAATCAGAACTGGTTTTGGCACGTAAAACCCCATAATTCAATCGCCGCCTGATAAGTGCACACTGTATAAGTTCATTTTCTTCGTGTTCATTGATGGTATCTGCCTTGTTACAGTATGAAGTGGCAGTCATGCCTCTGATGCTTGTGCACAGCTGACTCAGCAAGGGATGCTGCAAGGCAGTAGTTACATGCGTTTACCTTTAACGCTTGAATTTGAACAGCCGACAATGGTTTTGCTTGGCACCTGCAACCGTCTGATCTTCATGTGTGACAAGGCCGGACTGCAAGCGCATCAATGGGCTTCAACCGCGAAGCGGTGGCGTACGGCTATTTACTTCACGACAGCTGCCAAGATATCATTGAGCGGTTGTTAAGTGACTTAACTTTACATTCGCTTAATCAACTTACGTTCATAAGCCTATATGCAGGAAAGAGGTTAATTGTTTGGTTTAATTCAACTAAATAATTCTTATTCGCGCTTTTACGCACGATGAAAATCGCTACCAGTGTTTCATAACTGACGCCACTGAACTACAGAATGATCTAGGCGGCGCCGAAGGTTGCGGACAGGAGCGGTAGGTGGTTCGAAAAAAAGTGCCACGTTAACTACGAAGTATTTCAACTCGGCGCACACTCACACGCACACACACACACACATACATGCACACACACATACGCACATAAACACACAATTACAGAATAGAAGTTACAGCTATTAACTCATAAATTACATACACTTGGAAACTAACGCACGCGCGAAAACACAAAAAAAAACTTTGTCACTGCGCGTGGAGTCAACAAAAAGTTCAGCGACTCACTTAAAAAAAAAGAAAAACTATATACGCAGTTATAGGTGCTCTGTACTGAACTGAACGAAGAGTCCGGCTATGCAAAGGGCATTAAAATCTCCATGCAACTTCACCTACCAATATAAGGAAAGCTGAAACAATCACCTCGCAAAGAACAACGTGCTTAGAAGGGGCGAAATCCTTTCTCGCGATGTTATGGAGCCACTGCTTCCGGCGCACGACATTCAGTTCTTCCCGGGGGATAGAAAATAATGCTAGCCCTTTCTCTGACCTGCTGCTGCATTGAAACGCAAAGCATCAAGGCATTTCCACGGAGAATGAAGCCCAGATTCCTGCGGAAAGACGGAAAAACTTAGGAAACGCACGTTCGGAGCGGCAGGCCTGGTGACCACCGCTTGGAAGGCGCATGGCGGGCGGGAGGAACTGAAAGCGCGCAAAAGAAAGTTTCGCGCCGTTTTCGTGACATCAGGGCCACCTGACGGGGTCGTATCGCGCGCCGCAGCCATTCAGCGTGGCAGATGCGCTGACTCCGCTAAAGAGGGGGAGAAAAAAAATGTCGCAGTTTCGTCCGAAAGGTGAAGCATCAATTGCGATAACAAATTGGTAGAGAGCTATTCGGAGTAGGGATAGTAGTTTTATCGGCTGCATAAACTTGGACACCTTCGCTTTCTAACTGAATTGACAAGCGTGGTGTCATCGCGCACAAGCAAACATGAATAGATCGCACTGAATGACCGGAGACAACGACTGTCAAAACGCTGGCCGCAAGCGCAGGCGCTGCAGCGGGCGAAGAATCGTGCGGTCTATCGCTTCAACGGAAACTGAGCGGCAAATGCACAGCGCATACAAAGGTCAGAGCCGTGTGGAGATAAGAGACGTGCGGGCGACCGCCACCACAGCCAGTGCAAGCGTATTTGTTGGCAGAGTAAGAAGCTGCTTCCCCCCCCCCCTCCCTCCCGCGCTGCCTTCCCGCTTTTTTGCTTTCGCGTGGGAGATTGCGTTGCCAGTTCCCCTTGCGCTCGGTTGCAAGATACACATTTGGTGCCGTAGCACAGCGTCGCCCCGCCTCCCTCCCCCCCCCCCCCCCCATACCCTCATGGCCTTTCGCGCGACCGTCGCGTTTGCTCTCCGCCGTGCGTAGGCTCTCCGTGATAGCGCGCGTCCCCCGCGCGCTTTCACTCGCGCATACGGTGCGCGGCGACGATTTTATCGCCCTTGGAATCTATACGGAACCTCACGGCGACGGTGACGCCGACGGTAGAAATCCGGTTGAAGTGTCCATAAAATTGCTATCGCAATAAAAGAGGAGGTTAACAGCGCCGGCGAGGGTGTCACGGCGTAGAATGCCGCTACTTTCCAACATCAAGGGGTTTTACGCGAAGCTAAAGTCCCTATATAGTAAAAGTACCGCCATCTACTCTTTCCTCCGCCGTCTCCTCTCCTAAAGCGCTTGTTTTTTTTTTTTCTTTAATTTTTTCTTGCGCAAGCAAGTCGACGGTGGCGCACCTTGAAAGTCCACGTTGAAGCTTTCAGGCCGGGCGCGCGCCGCCGCCGCCGCCGGCAACTGCGGCTAGATTAGATCTAGCCACCGTACTGCGACTGCGCAGTGTGACTTTCAACATGGCTCTGAGGCGGAAAAAATAACAATATATGAAGAAGTGATAGCGCGTGCTATAGACAAGAAAACGATCGCCTGAAGGCGCTGCTGCGCCTCCTGACAGCGCCCCCAATGTGGAAATTTCAAGCAGCGCGGTCGCTCCGCGGTGCAGTCTCCGCTTTGTTTACATTGTTTCGCCCGCGCTTTCCTTCGCTGCTCGTGCTCACGGCGCTCCGTTTTCGACGGCGGCAGATCGCCTGCTTGCTGAACAGCGATGCAAAGACTGCAGTGCGATTTCAAGACGGTTGCCGACGCCAACAGTGTTTTCGTGGCGGCAACCTCAAGAAAGGGGAGCGTCTGCTCCCACACGTGTGTGGTTTTGAAAAATTGTGGGCGGTGATGTGACAGTGAAAGCCAAGTGCGTGTCGGAGGTGTCCAACAAGATTGTATACGACATCGAGTTAGAGGTACACACCGAGTTCAGTCATTTATTCACTTTTATTTCTCTATGGTGCAGTCACAAAGCGGTCATCCATGTTTGCGGAGATGTGCAGAGACGGTGAAGATTGCGGTTGGTTTCGTTGGTCGCTGGGCGCGCACACACGGCTGCTCTCAATTTGGCTCCCAGGGAGTGGCATCAGCACTGTCGGAACAGAAAGAACACATGCATTAGGCACCAATAAGCCAATAAAATTAATTAACGATGTAAGTACTACATATGTGCATAATGCCTTATATCATGCTGTATAAATATTTAATGTATATCATGCCTTATTCAATGCTAGAGTCATGGCAAATCATTGCATTATTGAGCAAGGTATCTTTTCACTGGTCATGAGAAATCACTCGTACAAACTGCTCCGCGGAATGAACCCAGGTCACGGTAACCAGCGATTACCTTGGGACCAGCAGAACGAGCGCAAGAATTAGCGATACATGCCTCACCAAAGCAAATCTAGTTTCTCGTCGGGCGAATGCCCCGCCGCAGCAAAAGTAAGCTCACACCGATGGCCGGCTACTACACGAAACGAAGATTCTTGGCGGGAAGAGTGAAGCAGGAAGAATGTGCAAGGTGGCAATTACTTTAAAGCATGATTGGATATTGTGAACCCAGAAAACATGGCCACGCAACAAACATAACGCGCGCGTCTCGGGCAACTGCTTTGCGATCTGCCGCTTACCGACGCATGCGATGACCGCAGCTTGCATTAAATACGGAATTCCACCACACAAAATACAAGTAACGTGCGGCCCTATTTGTTGCCTGTACAACTAGGAATTTAAGTGGCAGCGTTTGGAAAAAGGATATAATTATCTTGAGCCAGTCTTTGGCGATCGCGAGTGAACGAACAGTACAATCAATTAAATTCGTAGGTTTTACGTGCCAAAAGCACAATATCATTATGAGGCACGCTGTAATGGAGGGTCTAAAGAATAAATTTGACCACCGGGGGTTCTTTAACGTGCACAAAAATCAATGGCAAGAACTGTATTCTTGCATTTCGCCCCATCGAAATGCGGCCGACGTGGCCGGGAATCGAGCTCGCGTCGTCGAGCTTAGCGGCGCTACACGTATGCATTTACCGCTAAGCTAACACAGCGGATTTCACTGTACGATTCAACTACGCGACACGTCTAAACAAACGGCCATGCGCTAAATACAGGCACATTATTATTGCGTTTTTATCGAGCGGCCGTGATATCGCACGCGAATGCGAAAGTACGTGACTTACTTGACTCGGCGCAGTTATCCACGCTTGTCGTCTGTCCTCCTCGTACCACCTCTCCGTCATTCTGTAGAACTTCACGGGCGGCTTTCGACTTTTCGAGGCTCTTGTGGCAATCAACAACACGGCAGTATTGCGTGCCACCTTTCCTGGTTGATGAGGTCGCGCTCGCCGTCACGAAAACAACGCACGCGGTCGCTCGCGCCGTAGAGAACACAGCCGCGCGCTGGCCCGGCGGCGACCTTCGACAGTTCCATCCTGCCGCCAGGGGAGTGGGCGGCGCTGGTGCCGCGCGGGCAAACTTTAGGTTGCCTCGTCTATCATCGTCCAATCGGAGATACAGGAGAGAGAGAAGCGGCGTTGATCAAAGGATGCTGGTACTTTTCCTATATAGGGATTTTACGCAGAGCTAAAGCCCCTTGATCTTGAAAGTAGCGACACTCTCCTCCGCGCGCGCGTTTTCCTCCTCAATTCTCCTCGCCCGCCGGCTGCGCGCGCTGCGCACGGCACGCTATTGCGCCTAGGCTCCTGCGGACGGGCCGCAGAATTCGATGGAGGCGTATTATTTTGGGCCAGTTGCGCGCCCCAGTGGCGTAGAATATTTTAAAAAATGGTGATAACAGCATGGAGAATGCTGAAGGCAACGTTTATGATGAGGTTGGTTTCACCTTAAAGCCGTATGAATGACACACACTGATGTAAAAGGAGCTTTGAGGCGAGTTCTATAATCCAGTTGTTTTTTTCTGCCACATGATACGCTGCTTTACTTTTTGCATCTTATCTAGTATTGCTTGTGGCAAATCGCTCTATGTTTGGCAGTTCTTTCTTGTATGTGCACGCATGTGCACTGCAGGTATTATATTCAGTGTGCCTTCCTATAATGAATTACTGGCGAGAGCATCGTCCGTCCATGTGTTTGTCTCAATGTCAAAATAGCTTTTGCGCTGTGGCTTCTGCATTGAATAGGACGGTTGCACAATTTCAGTGCGATGAAGCGGTGCCGGCAGCCACTCATCACCCACAATAACAGAAGCTGAGGAAAGGTATTTACAGGTTATTCTAGGCGTCGGTGTCAATGAAGCTTAAAAAAATACTCGGTATACCTATGGGAGAAGGCATTCTATATTTTTAGGCAAAAGATACGCCTCTGGAAAAGGCATTTTGATAGTTTACACCAACATACCGTTAAATTATGTAGTAGGATAGTTAAAATTGTGATTTTGATTAGACATCAGAAAAACATTTATCACACAAAAAACAAAAAGAATGGTCAGTAAGATGCTTTATTTTCGTGCATTGCGTGAGTGAACAGCCGCACGCTAAATTATTGTATGAAAAGAGGTACTATAGCTTACAGCAGGGTTCACTTGGAGAAGCGGGGCGCCCTATTGCCGACGTATTGTAGATTGCGGGCAAGCATGCGGTGGCGACAGGCTCTGCATAAATGATCATAGTGTCGTTGGCTGCGTCGTTAAGCGACCACGATCAATATTGCTGAAATTATTAGAGGTGGGAAAAGGAGCAAGCAGCAGCAATCACTTACTACTGTCCGTTCGAGGTTCATGCCGCTGTCGAGGGGGCTTTCTGTGCTTCACGAGAGGTCGGTGGGAAAAAATTGTTGGACCTGCGTTGGGCTTCAGCTTTTTTTTTTCCAAATTCTTGTAGTATACGCGGCTCAAATTTGTCTTCAGTGAAATGTAGCTAGAACACTTATCAAAGAGGTAATCACTCAGGCAGGATGAATAAAACGCCCTTTATACAAGTACAAGTGCCTAATACACTGCAGTGGTAACCATTATTGCCCACATAATATTTCCTGCATTGCTACATCATAACCATAATCATTATTTATTGCTCAACTTCGTAATCAAAGCGCATTGATACAATGACATCGGCTCGAGTTACATGGATGGAAAAGGTTTACCCACAGAACAAAACCGAAGAAAGGTGATTTAACGCATTCGCTATTAAAGCAAAGATTCCCTGCCTCCGCCTAGAAGTCGATATCAACAGCAAGGGTGCGCGATCATGTGAACACCTTCTGCACATTGCCTGTATCCGTGAGACAACCACATAATAATCGTCACCCACTCACGCATGCATGGCAGCCCAGTTCAAAGCAAATTCAAGAACTGAAAAAGATCACCAGGTGTCCTTAGCTATCGCCTAAGAGACTCGAATGCGAGTCTTGTAAAATCTACTGTAACTCACCTCAGTCCACACTAATCCACCTTCACGCACCTTA
Organism: Dermacentor silvarum; assembly: GCF_013339745.2. Taxonomy (NCBI): domain Eukaryota; kingdom Metazoa; phylum Arthropoda; class Arachnida; order Ixodida; family Ixodidae; genus Dermacentor; species Dermacentor silvarum. Next base: position 163,637,617 of record NC_051158.1, on the reverse strand, counting down.
TTCGACTTTAACCCACTCTAACCCTCCTTAATACACCTTGATAGAACTTAATCCACCTCAATGCACCCTAATCGTCCTTAATCCACATTATTCAACCTTAAACCACCCTAATCCTCCTAATTACACTTTAATCGACCTTAATCCATCTTAATTTTCCTTCATGCACGTTAATCAACGTTAATCCACCTTAATCCTCCTTATTATATCTTGATCCAACCTAAACCACCCTAATCCAGCTTAATCCTCCTTAATCGTCCCTAGCCCTCCTTATTTAACCTTAATCCCCCTTAATCAACTTTAAACACCTTAATACAATCGTTAATCAGTCATGAATTTACTTTGCTAATCATTAATAATTTATTATACACGGCTGGACATTATTTGACTCGCTTCTGGCCTTCATTAGGTCACGTTACTTTCTGTACCTCAAAAGCTCACCTTGAAACATATCCAACTAAGGGTCTCGCCTTAAAATGTGGACTAGCTGGCGCTCATCACCTGCAATACCACGGGTATACTTGCCACTATTTTTTTGGGGGCCCTGCATTCATTGTATTTGTGACTGACACACACATCGAAGTAAGCTGTAAATAGCTCCTCTACAAGCTGCTATTTCGATTTTCAGTAAAACAGGCAACGGATCCTAACAATCACGAAAAGTGCGATCGAGAGGCTATATCTTCGGGTATATCTGTTCAGTGGAAAGCAGAATCTATAGTGCTGCATTTCCGATTGAATAAGGGTTGACGACGTGCGAGGTGATGGAGTCCCAGCAGAATATTCAGCATTCTGAGGAGAACCCCATTTTTATGCAACGTACGAATTGCCGCAGCAAAAACGCGAATGAGCAGGCCGGAAGAATTGAAAAAAATGCAGCATTAGGGGTTGCTTTGATACGAGCAATAAGAAAGGCGCCTTTACCTCGCAAACAACACTGTTCCTTGTCGGGACAAAGTTCTTCCGGCCAATGTTGTGCAGCCACTGCTTCTTGCGCAAGCCATCACGCTTTCCTTGCGTTATCGTAAAAACTGCATAGCCATCATCACGCTTCTTGCTGCAATTATATGCGCAGCAGCACGGCATAGCGCCAGCAGACAGTGCTCGAAACAGCGTGCAATGTTAGCGCGCGACGTTAGCGCGCGACGACCTCAGCCGAGCTGAGGCGCAAAATGGCGCGAACGAAAAAGCAAAACACAAGCAAAACGCAAGCTCCGCTCGTTTCCAAGCGCAACGGCAGGGAGACCAATCATCGTGCAGGAAAACGTGCCCAAGGCCGTCTGTCGCGGAGGGGACTCGCGAGGGGCGAGGAGGAGGCGAGGAGGTCGCGCGCTAGCGGCAAGATGGATGGATGGATAGAAACTTTTATTGAGCGATGGTAAGTATCGCGGTGAGTCTTCGAAGATCGGATCGAGGCTCTTGGTCTCGCGGTGGGGGGGCCCTCAGTCCAGGGCTCCGCTCGCCGTCGCCGCCCTGCGTGCCCTGTCAATCAGGCTAAGCTGATCGTCCAAGGCCTCGCTGGCCAACAGCGACTCCCACCGCTCCGCGCTCGGGTGTTGGATGGGGGGTAAGGCAGTAATTGCACGACACGCCCATGTAATGTGGAATAGAGTGGCTTTCTCGGAACACCACGGGAAGCGTGAAGGATATGCCGTGGGGTGGATTTTGCTGAGGAGGTGGAGGTTGGGGTAGGTACCTGCCTGGATAAGTCTCCAGCTGGTAGCCTCCTCTTTGGTGAGTGAGCGATGGGGGGGAGAGTATTTTCTTCGGGTACCCTTATAATAATTTAGAATGGACGAATAGTCACACGGTACTGGAACGGGTGCCTCAGGGGCAGGGTGATCGGGTGCTCGGCTTGTATACCCTCGAGCGACCCTGTCCGCCGCCTGGTTTCCCTCCAGCCCCGCGTGGCCAGGTGTCCATATGATCTCATGCCTGATCGGAGGTCTTCGAATGTGCAGCTGTTTGCCAGCGTCATGTGCCCTTAGGAGGATATTGAGCGCAGGTTGAGAAATGCGTCCTTTCAGGTAATTGCGGCAGGCGGCCTGGGAGTCCGTGAGAACGTGAAACGACCGTCCTAGCTTGTTGCCCTGAGCGATGGCAAGTGCGATGGCAACTTATTCAGCCTCCGTGATGTTCTGGCAGTGGAGGGAGGCACTGGCTAGCTCCCTGTGGTGGTGGTCGAGGACGACCGCTACTGCTCGAGTGCGGGTGGTGTGATGCGTCGGTGTAGCAAGTGGTGTTGTTCTCACGGTACCTGAGGGTTAAGGCCTCAACTCGTGCTTCCCGTCGACCCTGGTGCAGTAGGGGGTCCATGTTCCGGGGGTTAGGCGCAACGCTGAGTGTTGAGCGGACATGATCTGGCACTAGGTGGAGTCGGGCTGCCTCCCGAAGGGTACCAGTGTGTCCGAGGAGCTGCAGGAGGGCGCGGCCTGTGGGTGTGAGCGTTAAACGTTGGAGCTGAGTGGCCATTTGTGCTTCACATAGCTCCGTGAAGGTGTTATGTACCCCCATGGCAAGGAGTTTGCTTGTTGGGGCACCAGGGGGGAGCTTTAAGGCCACCCGATAGGCCCGACGCATCATGGCGTCAATTTGGTCGCGTTCTTGCTGATTTAGGTGATGGTAGGGGAGGCCGTAGACGATTCGACTCACTATCAGACTTCGAACGAGCTTGAGAGTATCTTCTTCCCGCATTCCATGGCGGCGGGTGGTGACACGGGCAATCATGCGGGCCACTTGTAGCGTTGTGTTGCGCAAGAGTGTGAGGGTATGTGTGGCGCGACGGTTGGATTGCAGCCACGCACCTAGCACTCTGATGATGGAGCGTTCGGGGACGACTTTGCCAGCAAGGAGGACCCGGATGGGATTTTCCTGGGCACTCTGGCGGGGCTGGGTTGTGGAGTGGCGAACTCGGAGCAGCTCGGATTTTTCGGTGGAGCAGGCCAGCCCGCGGGCATGCGCATATTGCTCGACACAAGTAGCGGCTTGCTGGAGGTTGTATTCTTTTTCGCCGAGGGAGCCCTGGGTAGCCCAGACCGTAATATCGTCCGCATACATGGCATGGCGAACGCCCTCGATGTGTTGGAGTTGATGTGCCAGGCCCACCATGGCCACGTTGAAAAGGAGGGGGGAGATGACCGAACCCTGCGGCGTACCCTTATTAGGGACTACGAGGGTGTCTGATCGAATCGTCCCCATCCCGACAGTGGCAGTGCGATCGGTCAGGAATGCTTTGACGTAGTTGAAGACACGGTGGCCGCAGTTCAGGGCTGCAAGGCCTTCGAGAATGGCTGGGTGGCTAACGTTGTCAAATGCTCCCTTGATATCAAGCGCCATGATGACGTTTTCACCATAGCGGGGTACGGGTTCAATGACTTCCTCTTTTAGTTGGAGGAGGACGTCTTGAGTGGACAGATGCGCACGGAACCCGAACATCGTGTGTGGGAGCAGGTTGCCATCTTCGAGGTAGGTCTGAAGGCGGAAGGTGATCACGCGTTCGAAAAGCTTGCCCAGACATGAAGTAAGGGAGATTGGACGCAGGTTCTCGATTTGCAACTTCTTGCCTGGTTTCGGGATAAGGATCACTTCGGCATGCTTCCACTCCGGGGGGATGGTGCCGTTCTGCCAGTGGGTGTTCAAGAACGCCGTGAGATCTTGCAGGGCAGTGTCATTGAGGTTACGGATAAGCGAATATGTAATGCGGTCAGCCCCGGCAGCAGTGTTGCGTGTGCTTGCGCGGACGGCCGCATACACTTCCTCGATCGTTATGGGGCGGTCCAGGAGGGCGTTTGGGGAGCCTTGATACACAGTGTTGGCAGGGGGTGGATTGTGATCGCCAAAGCATTTTCTCCGGAGCTGGTCGAGAAGGTCGTCATCAGTACCGTCAAATGTGTGAATGAGGCGATGGACGGCCTTGTTCGTTTCAGTTTTGCTGCGGGTGGGGTCGATGAGAGCCCGCAAAATGCGCCACGTGCGCGCCGTCCCCAAAGAGCCCTTAAGGGTGTCCGTGAATTGCGCCCAGTTAAGTTGGGCTAGGCTGGCGGCGTATTCCTCTGCTTGGGTGGTGAGCAAGGCAATTTTGACCTTAAGTTTTCGATTATGTTTTTGAGTCTTCCAGCGGCGGAGTAGACTACGACGTGCGTCCCATAGGTGGAGCAAGTGGCCGTCTACCTCGGGGGTCTGGGTGGTGCGGGTGATGTGTTTTGTATGGCGATCTTGGGTGCGGCGAAGCTGTTCGCACCAGTCCGTAAGGCTGGTGTTAGCGTCGAGGGTTTTCTCGCTATCGCATCGGAATGCATCCCAATCCGTAATTTTGGCTTTCCCGATGGGACGCCGCAGAGCATCCTCAGTGAGTTGAGTGCGAATGATATAGTGGTCACTACCCAGGGTTTCCATGAGATTTTCCCAAGTGTACGTGGAGCTGCCTCTGATGAAGGTAAGGTCAGGGCAGGTATCACGACAAACACTGTTTCCGATGCGGGTGGGTGTGGTAGGATCGGTCAGGAGCTCGAGCCGGTAAGTGTCGACGGCAGCGGCAATTTGCTTGCCTTTGTGGTCAGAATTCCTGTAGCCCCAGCTTGTGTCTTGGACATTGAAATCCCCGAGTAGGATCAGATCCTTACCCTTGGCCAGTGTACAAGCACCTCGGATGAGGGTATAAAAGTCTGTGTGGCGTTGACGGGGGGGACTATAGGCATTGAGGATGAAAAGGCTGTGCTTGCTGGTCTTTTTCCGGCGCCGGAGCATGATCTCTACAATGACATGCTCAATATGAGTGTCTGGGATGACGTCATGGGCAATGACAGTGAGCGCCTTACTGACGAGAATGGCCGCTTTGCCCTCGGTCGGGCTGTCATAGGCCTCGTAACCTGACAGGGTTGGCGAGACACCTGGCTCCTGTAGGGCGATGACGTCTGGCGGTTCAAGCTGGGTGTTTATGTATTGTTGAAGGAGGCTCCGCTTACGACGGTAGCCTCGGCAGTTCCATTGCCAGATTTCTAAACGTTTTTGCTGAGATGCGGTGGTGCTGCCCATGTTGGTTCCGAGAGGTGGGGGGTAGGGTGAGTTGGGGGGCCTTGAGGATAACTCCGGGGCCGGTAGCTGTCTGCGCGGGGGTGACCGGGTTGAGCTGAATCGGGGGGCTGGAGGTAGGAGTGGGCGTTCGTTTCTTGCGGAGGGAGCCGCCTATTTCCGCAAAGCGGGCTTCAAGGTGTGTTTCGACATCCGCGATGCGTGTGCCCAGTTGGGAGAGTTGGGCAGAGAAGCTCTGCGTAAGTTGGTGGTGTTGGTTCTGTTGTTGCGTGAGTTGTTTCGTGAGTTCTCGCAACATTTCGTGTAGTACGGTATATGTAATGGGGGGTTCCTGGGGGGATGCAGGAGGATCCGCGCAGGGAGGGGCCTGGTGTGTGGGGTGGAGTGGGGGGGTGGCGGCTTGGGTGATAAGGGCGCGTAGTTCAGCCATTTCACGGGCGTGTTCGGCTTTAAGTTGTGAGAGTTCTTTCTTAAGCTGCTGGTTCTCTTGGGCCAGTGCTTCATATTGAAGTGTGGGTGGGGGGTTTGAGCGCGGAGCTACGGGGGTCTTTGCCACAGTCGACCAGCTTACCTTGGCGGCCCTGTCGGGCGGCGGGGCGGCAGGCCGGCCGGCTGGTGCAGCGGAGCCTTTCTTTTGCAGGCCGGTGCGTTGGTCCTGGGTGGCGTGGCGTTCCGGCTGGGCGAGGGAGCTGCGTTGCTCGGGCTGGGAGGGTTGAAGCTGGTCCAGGCCGGCTGGTGGGAGCGGCGGAAAGGACTGTGATCGGGAGCGGGACCGGGAAGGGGTCTTTGAGGAGTCGTCATCGTTACTGAACCACCGGCGGCGCGCGCTTGGCGGCTGGCGTTGAGGGGTTCTGCTACGGCGAAGAGTTTTGAGACTTTGAGGACACTCCTTGGCCCCTGAGAGGTGTCCCTCCCCACAGAACTTGCACTGAGGAGTGCAGGGGTGGTTCTCAGTGGGGTTCAAAATGCCACACTTGCGGCACACGGCAGCGTCCGGAGTGGGGCAAACGTCCGAGCGATGACCAGGCTGGTAGCACACCTGGCACACTTGTCGGGTTGGACGGTACGGGTGGCACGCTACCTCCCCGCCGTAGTAGAGAACGTAGCGGGGAACAAGGGAGCCTTCGAAAGTTATAACGGCCGTCTTCGATGTCCCAAGCATGCGGGCGCTATGGATAGTAACGCCCTGCGTCCGCACTCGCAGGTTAGCTTTTAGTTCATCTGGAGAAGTTCCAGGGTCCAAACCATGTATAACGCCCCGTAGAGTGTTGTCAGGGGCCGCCACGTAGGTGTTGAAGTCATGATTGCTCCCGCCGAAGGTGAGCGTGGACACTCGACGAAGGAGCTCAGCTGTTTCGATGTGTGGAGTGCTTGCGATAATAATGTTCGACCCTGTACGGATCCGCACAATAAAGTCGTTGCCGGTGCACTTGGGGTGGTAGTTGCAGGCTGCCACCACAGCCTGCAACTGTGTCTTGATATTTAGGCCCTTTTTGGGGCGCAGAATAATCTTGAAGTCGTTCCGAGGTAGCGGCGGTAGCCGGCGACGCGGCCGGCGCGTCTCTCCGGGCGAGCTCTTGGCGTTCGCTGCGGACGCGTCGGGCGTCGCTGCCGTTTGCGTGGTAGGAGGCGAGTTGTTTACCTGGGCGTTGCTGGCAGAGCCTGGCGGGGACTGAATTCCGGCCGGCCCGGTAGCCTGGCCTTCCAGTTCTCGTGCTCGGTCCTGGCGCTTTTGTTTTTGCTTCTGGCGCCGGGAGAGCGCCAGTTCCCAGTTTGTGTCGGACTGTGTCCCTTGTTGTTGGGCAGCCTGCGGGAGCAGCGGGGAGGACGCTCGGTCGTCGTCACTGGCCGAGGTAAGTTCCTCCATCTCCTGTAGGTCCACGAGCTGGGGTGTCGGGGGGGCTTGAAGGGGCTGCATGGCCGGAGATTGTCCGGCTTGCAGACCCGACGTCGTAGATGGTGTATCCATGGGGCTAAGGAGGCTAGCAGGTCATCGCTCGCCGAGTGCGAGCTAGGCCTACTTGCGAGTCTTAGCGGGTCAGCGCCCGCTTCGTTCTTCTCGAACCGATAGGAGAAGGTGGGATGGTCCTACCGGTTGAGAGTGGGGTCCTCAGGGTCCCGCTGATAAGGGCTCGAATCTCCGGCACAGTGCCTGGGGCGATAGCTAGGTGGACCGGTCAGAACGGGCAAATGTAGCGGAGCCGAGGTGACGTGCTACCGCTCAGCCCGGCGGCCATGTTGATCTCCGCTAGCGGCAAAGTACAAAGAGTGGCGGTACTTTCCTACATCAAGGGACTTTACGCAGAGCGAGACAGCAGCGCCCCCTTGTGGCCAGGCAGCCGCTCCGGCCGCCGGAGCCGTGGTATTCTAGCCACTGTAGCCGTGGTCCGTTTACTGTTCTGGCCGATAGTACTAGATTCCAATCAAAGCAGAAGCATTCGCCTAACATTCACTTTCTTGTTTATGGAGATGCACCACAGTGCGACAGTCGCGGCGCATGCGGGCAAAGGCTCGCCTCGAGACCGATCGAGTACGCGCGCCCGCTGCGTATAGGGTCACGGTGTGAGATGTAAACTCCTTAAGTGAGGACACTGGCGAGACGCGATCGACCAGATAATGTAGCAACGGCGCGCGTCCGTCGGCCCGGACGCGCACAATCAACCTTCAGTGGCATGCACAGCTCGCCTTGCCATTCAGGACATTTTGTATGTAGTCAAATTTGTCGTTTTTTCACCGTGTTCACGCGACGTTATTTTGGGTTGGGACTGTCTTGCTACTAACCATGCATGCCGTTGTTGACTGTGCGCGTGCCGAACTTGAGTTGTCGCCGACGTGTGACGCCGCATCTGACAAGCCGCCTTCTCGAGGGGTCGTCGCCGCGGACACTGGCATACCTCCTTTGCCTTCTGTTCTTGTGCCACACTTGCGGCTATGCTCCCTCTTCCACCGCCCTCTTTGCGCCCTCCGAAGCCTTCACCTCTCGCAAACACTTCCTCCTCCCTTTTGCAGTTCTCACAGTCGAAAACGCTTGCAGCGCCATTTATGTCATGAATCTATCCTCTTCCCCAGTCACCTTATTCCTTGGTGAATGTATAGGTCGGCTTGAAGATATTTATTCCGCCTACTCTACTCAACTGCCTGACGACACGATGAGTCTTCACGTCGACAGCATTACTCCTGTATGCCACCACCGATTCTTCCTTCCGTCAAATGATTCCGAACTCCCGCCTGCCCAGCGTACCCAACTCTTGGAGCTGCTCGACCGCTTTCGGACGTCGTTCGATCATAGGCAATCATCCTTGGACCGAACATCTGCCATCGTTCACTACATTGACACCGGCACCCATGCACCCCTATGCCAGCGTCCTTACCAAATTTCTCACGCTGAACGCCGTGTCATTGACGAACAAATCAATGACATGCTTCATCGTGGCGTAATACAACCCTCACACAGCCCTTGGGCCTCCCCAGTTGTGCTGGTGAAGAAAAAGGAAGGTAGCATCAGATTTTGCGTTGATTATAGGCGCCTTAACAAGATCACACGAGAATATGTTTATCCGCTGCCCAGAATCGACGACGTTCTCGACTGCTTGCAAGGAGCAGAGTTCTTTTCCTCTTTGGACCTTCGATCTGGGTACTGGCAGGTCCCTATGAATGACACTGACCGTCTGTAGACTGCATTTGTAACCCCAGACGGGTTATATGAGTTTAACGTGGTGGCCATTCAGCCTTTGTAATGCGCCTGCCACCTTCGAACGCCTCATGGACAACCTTTTTAGAGGCCTCAAATGGCACTTGTGTCTTTGCTACCTGGACGACGTCGTAGTCTTTTCGAAGGACTTTGACTCCCATCTGAACCGCCTCGCAAGCGTCCTGACTTGTCTTTCAGACGCTAGACTGTAGCTTAACTTGAAGAAGTGCCACTTTGCCGCCCGCCGGCTTACCATCTTAGGCCATGTTGTCAGCATGGACGGTGTCCTTCCCGACCCTGCAAAGCTTCGCGCCGTCGCCGAGTTCCCCAGGCCGTCTGCGCTGAAGGACTCCGTCGCTTTATAAGCCTATGTTCGTACTTTCGCCGATTCGTGCGCAATTTCGCGTCCATAATCACCCCTTAACGCAGCTACTTGCCAACAGTCACGGCATCCCGGCATGGTCATCAGCTTGCGAAGAAGCGTTCGCCACCTTACGCCATCTTTTGATATCCCCACCTATCATACGCCACTTTGGCCCAGACGCTCCAACAGAAATCCACACAGACGCTAGTGGAGTAGGCCTCGGCGTTATTCTTGCCCAGCGTAAGCCTGCCTTCGCACAGTACGTCCTTTCTTACGCCAGCCGCACTCTCACCAAAGCGGAAACGAACTATTCGGTAACCGAAAAAGAATGTCTTGCAGTCGTTTGCGCAATCACCAAATTTCGACCTTACGTATATGGCAGTCCATTTGACGTCGTGACTGATCACCACGCCCTGTGCTGGTTGTCGTCATTAAAAGACCCATCTGGTCGTCTAGCTCGTTGGGCGCTTCGTCTACAGGACTACGACATCTGTGTTGTCTACCGGCCAGGCCGTAAGCATTCGGATGCCGACGCTCTTTCGCACTCACCACTGCCCGATGAGTATGGTGGTAGTAGTAGTAATAGTAGTAGTAGTGATGTAGTAGTAGTAGTAGTAGCAGTAGTAGTAGTAGTAGTAGTAGTAGTAGTAGTAGTAGTAGTAGTAGTAGTAGTAGTAGTAGTAGTAGAGGTTGAGGAAAAGTGAAAAGATGCATGTTTCTGCAACCCTTATAGGGAGCACAGCTCAGCATCTGAGAGGCGGGGAATGCGGGATAGAAAGTAGGAAAAGTAGAAGAAGGGGAGGGAGAGGGTAGTCGTCATCGTCTTGGGCAGGGTGCTCTTACAGTCAGTCAGCCAGCATCGAATCGGCAAGGTAGCAGAGTACGACCTTGAATACCCTGCTGGGGCTGCGGGCTGGGAACAGCAGGTCCGTGTTGGAGGCTGAAGGCAGGCCCATGCGGCGTAGTTGAGCCACCATGGCGGCTGGGTGTTGGTTGAGCGTTGGGCAAAAACATAGGAGGTGCTCCAGTCTGCCCCGCACTTTGTGCAGGCTGGTGAGTCAGTTGTACCCAGTCGGAAGCTCCGGGCGGCTGTCCAGTAGGGGCCAATCCGTAGGCGTAGCAGGAGGGATCTCTCCCTCCTTGTCAGTCCCCGGTCCGGCAGCCGTGTCGGGGGACTCCGCCTCGCCACGGCAAAGGTTGGCACGTTCTTCATAAACACGTCACCAACGCCGCACGCGGTCGGTGCGAACGCGGGCAAATCGCCGCCGCCATCGACAACAGTTTTGTGCATTGCTGGTGCTGCTACATGTCCAAGTTCATACAGCTCCTCAGAATTTTGAGAATGACAGTCCATAAACAAATGTCATGAAACCATGAAACAACACCGACAGCGCATGCCTTTTATGTTAAATCTTCTCAGACTGAAATATTAGAAGTTCGAAACACAACACCCGGTCGCAAGATACGCATTTGGTGCCGCAGCTAAACGTCGCCTCCCCTCCCTCCCGTCCGGGCCCCAACGGCTTTTCGCGCGACGGAAGTAGTCGCGTTTGCTCTCCGCCGTGCGTTCGCTCCCCGTGTAAGCGCGCTTTCACTCGCACATACAGAATACGGCCAATGAGAGTTTTTTTTTTATTGCGATAGCAATTATATGGACACTCAAAAGCAGATTTCTGCCGTCGGCGTCGCCGTCGGCGTCGCCGTCTATGTCGCCGTCGCCGTGAGGTTCCGTATGACGTCAATGGAGATGAAATCGTCGCCGCGCGCCGAACGCTGTATGTGCGAGTGAGAGGGCGCGAGGGGCGCGCGCTTTCACGGGGAGTGAACGCACGGCGGAGAACAAACGCGCGTTCTGCGCCGTGCTCGCTTAAGGGCTGCAGAAGTATTGGCGTCTCTTTACTCCTTTACAATCATCATATATGTAGAGCAAACGCGCCTTCTTTCGAGGCGCGAGAGGCCCTGGGGGAGGGGGGGAGGGGGAGGGAAGGGAGGCGACGTTTAGCTGCGGCACCAAGTGCCTATTTATATCAGAGGCTCCGGCAACAGTCACCAACGCCGCACGCATTTTGAGCGAACGCGGGCAAAACGCCGACGGCGTCGACAACAGTTCTGCGTGTTGCCGGTGCTGCTGCATGTCCAAGTTTATACAGCTGATAAAGCTAATATCATTTACTCCGTATAGCTCTCTACAAATTTGCTATCGCAATTGATGCTTCGCCTTTCAGGTGAAACTGCGACAACTTTTTTTACACGCGGACACGACCATCCGAGACTGAGCCCTTAACAGCTTCGCTGTCAAAAAATTAGCAGTGGCTTAGTTCGGCTATGCCTGGATATACGTAGCGTGAGCGAAGGTTCAGCTGATTATTCTTAGCTTTCCTGGTTGTCTATGATTAGCTTGATTATCATGATTACTGCTGCTTCAATGACACACACACGGTATACGCATTATGTGACATATATATATATATATATATATATATATATATATATATGAAAATCAGAAGCACAACTTCACGGTTATCTTAGGTTTATTAATTGCCACAAAGACGGCTCGGTGGTCAGTGTAGTAACACGCTGCCGTCTCTATGGCCCCAACGCAGTATTTTGAATTGATTGTCTGTGATACACAAGATCAATGGTGGTTCCCCATTGGGTCGTCTGTACAGTTGGAACACTAAGTCCAGGTTAAACATGTCCTTCAACGGAACACCGATAGAGTCTGGAGCACGATTGAAGTCACCAGCCGCCACACACAGTTCACTGCCGTCTTGTTGCTGCTGCTGCTGAGATGGTCGGGCACGTCGCTCAGCCTCCTGGCGACGCCGCTTTCTTAGTCGTTCCTCCCTTTGCTCTGGTGTCTCCGCAGCACGTTTAGCCTTCTTCTGTTCGTTCTTCCTACGCTCAACTGCTAATTTCCAGGTAACTACTTCAGGATCCGATCAGTTAAGCTTCTCCGCTCTTCTGCGCCACTGAGCAGCAATTTCGCTCTCCTTCTCCATGGCTATACCACATTGGCAAACACCCAGCGCGAACGCCGGGCAAAGGCCCGGCGCGCCAGCTGTGCGCCGTGTGACGTCACTGCTCCTCGCGCATGCGCAGCACGGCTCTCCAGGAGCCACGCGAAACTGCTCAACCTCGGCCTGTGTAGCTCACGCTACAAAATTGTCCGTGAAGCAGCTCGATAATTTTAGCACGATAATGGCTTTCACTCTAGGACAAGACTTTTATATATCACGTATTGAGCAACAGCAAGCTGTAACGGAAGTTTTTCATGTTACTCTACAATTTTCTTATTGACACTTTTATATAATTATATTTGAAAAGTTGCTTAAGCAATTATGAATATAATTATCTAATTAAGCAGAATGCAAAATATTATCTGAGTACCTCCAAGCGACGGCAAACATTACCTTGGTTCTGTCCAGCTACGTGACATTTGCGTATTTCTAAATCTTGGTTCATGATAGCTGGGAAACCCTGTATATATATTATACATGCAGAAAAATTTGCGCAAACTGTTGTGGCACACAGGAGGTTCTCTCTTCCGGAGCGGCTTTTCGGGGTTTATCTGACCGTGTGTGGTACTTTGGACTGTTCGGAAATAAGGTGGGAACTGCATCAGCAGACAGAGCAGGGGTCTTTCGCGCGTCAAGTAGCACCCTTTCATCGAGCTCCGTGTAATATGCCGTGGCGGTATCATATCCTCTGAAAAATGCGTGGCCCAGAAATGGTCGGTAGGCACTAGAGTTCGGTCTGCCCTCGGAATTGCACGGCGCCACTGCTCTAGACGACCGCTGTCGGGTGGCGCTTTGAATAGAGGCACACGCTCCGCACAATACCGGTATCCAGAATTGCAGTTTGGAACGAAGCACTTTCTACCCATTGTAAACACCCCTCAGAAGGCCGCTGCCACCTTTGTCGAGGGCCCGTGGCGACAATACGTTCACGCGTGGCAATATCAAAGGTGTGCACCAGGTGGCGATACCAAAGCACAAGCTCATGAACCGCACGAGAACAAAAAGCGTGCCCATGGCGCATAGGCGGAAAGTTTTCATTTTTCCGGGGGGGGGGGGGGGGGGGGGAGGGCTGGGGCCTGACCTGCTTTCCGAACCCCACCCAGGTATGCTTATATATATATATATATATATATATATATATATATATATATATATAACCTTTAATAACAGTTACGCTGGAAGCTTCGTGTGACCTCGAAAGTTGTTCACTGAAGTGATGAGCGTATATGAGTATTTGCAAGACCTCAGGGTAGGAGACAATTCACTTTTACAGCCTGAGTCCCGTCGCACCGCCAAGAGAACGTCTCTTGGTTGAGCCATGTGACAAGAGGATTCAGTTAAACATACATTAGGGCGACATATGTGTTTTGTGCGTATGAAGTCGCAAAAGTACACATCTATGAAAAAAAAAATAAGCTTTGTAACGCCTTGTAAAAGTTTTAATGCAAAAGATACAATCAAGAAATCTTTTCCTGACGAAAGGTCAGTTATTGAGAAGACATAACATATAAAAATTAAACGATATATAACAATTTCTGAACACAACTTATGACTAGAATTATTAGCATAAGTATATTGTGATTCCATAACGCTATAGTTTCATTACTTGTCAAAGCATGCCTTATATTATGCCACCAGTTTTGTTTATTTTCCGGAGGCAGAACAAAGGATTACAGAGTAAAAATTATCAGGTGCTCAAATAAATAAGCATATTAAATAAATAAATAAGACAGTGATATCTCAAAAGCGCGAAAGGACTCGATAGCAAATATAGGAACAACGTGGATTGTGTTATTGAGAGGCAAATGCAGCATATGACGAATAAAAATTAATAAGGAAAATGCACAGATCGACTAGGGAGTTTTACAAATAGTGCAACCACGTGTCTTTTCTTACCCAAATTTCTTCACTCTGCATGCTTGCGCTGTTATGGACCCCATTTTCGTTACTTTGTATAACTTTTTTGCGTTGGTTTCTAAGCCAGGTGGTTTGTTTTGACTTGTAAATTGGTGCCTTTCTCTCTCTTATTAAAGACATCAGTTCGTTGTCTGATGCGACGGTTTCACCATTATTGAAAAAGTGTTCGTTCGGGCACACTGTAGCTGGGCGCCTCTCCTGTCTTCTTAAGTTATAATCGACTTTTTTTTATGTAGTTGTGACGCGCGAAAGTACGCTGCGCGAGAAAATTCGCAGTGGAGCGCGATCGGAATCGCGCTGTATTGCTTCTCGGTTGTATTTAAAAAAAAATATTTGCTTTCAAGTTGGGGGTGCGGCTCTTACACGGATTTATAGGGGGGAAATCTTTTTCGTGTAATTGTTTTATGCTTCGCTATCATTATTACTGCTTCGCCTTTCCGGCAGAACTGCAGCCTCTTTTTTTTTTCTGAGTCCTAGTAGAAGCTCTGCTGTGCATGACTGCTATTGATTCTGATTTCGAGTGAATCCGACTTGGACTCACTTCGGTTACTAAGTAATTATATATATTTATGACCTCTGCATGCAAGTTGTGATGTTTCCATCCCCAACATATGTTGTAAATTATTATAAGTTTTTTTTTTCATGAGTCGCTAGCATGACCTACTGTAAAGAGAAGCAATGCTGAGACAGATATCATTGACGTGCATTTCACACACCATTGATAAAAGACTCTGCCGAAGAGGTTACTGAAGTCTGCAGGTCTTTTTCAGTGTCAAAAAAGTGCGGAAAGCAATTTGTAGCGAGTTTAACATACAGCAAGATATTGATTCTCTAGACATAGGCTATCCAGATAATTAGAAATAATTGTCAGTTGGCTAACTCTTTCTCTTTCAAAGTATCATAAATTTTGTCCTGTGTACACAGTGAAATAGAATGTGTCTGTGCATGGTGTTCACAATGGAAATTAAAATAACATGTTGAAGTGAAAAAATACGGATGAGATGCTTCTAATGCGTTTGTTTTTCTATTGCCAGGATTTCCAGAAATACAGCGAAATTATGAAGAAAAGCCGCGCACGTCCGCGTCAACAATGATGCAGTTAGCTTTAAGCCCCAATAATATTTCGAGGGAAAATGTAGAGGCACCTCAAAAGAAACCATAAACGGTTTGGGTAACAGGACTCTGGTACTGACATATTTAAGGAGCCAGGAGGGGGGAGAGTAGTCGGCGCCTATGCCATGGCGTGCCTTCACAACGGCGCGGCCGCACATGCCAGCAGCGGCAACACGCGCCTTGCCGCCGGGACTGGGACCGCATTCCGCAGCGCCCTCTACGACGGCGCCGACCGAGCTAGAGGTCACTTCTAACACCGTTCTAGAGGTCACTCTAACCGAGCTGGACCTTAGCTATAAACCACTGTAAACCGAGCCGCACATAATCTGGCCGCGAGCGGGCGGCGCTTTCGCGCGCGTTGGGGGGAGAGTGATCAGCACCTTTTGTCATAGAATAAAGAACGCTTTTGTAGCGAGAGCTACATTGGCCGTATTCTCGCCGTTTCGCTGTGGCCAGCGGCCACACCGCGAGCTGAGCCGTTGCCTAGCAACCGCCGCAGCTGGCAGCGCCGCGCCATCTGGCATGACATCAGAGGAGGAACCGGTGAAACAAAAGGAGCCGGTCGGTGGGATTCATCGGCAGATATGGAAAGTGAGTCGGCGAGACTGAAAGAAGCCAGGCTTCGTCGTCGGAATGAAACCAAGAGGAGGCAGCGAGCCAAGGAGACGGAGGAAGAACGAGCCGCACGTCTCGAGAAGCGTCGTAAGTACGAAGCGGCCAGGCGAGTGGATTCAGATGAGGATGGTTCGTCGTCTGGTTCGGCATCTCGTGCCAGGGCCGCGGATCAACGACGGAATGAAACCAGGAGGAGGCAACGAGCTGCGGAGACAGAAGAACAACGTGCTCGGCGTATCGAACAGAGACGGCAGAGTGATGCAGCTCGGAGAGCGACGCGCCTAGCCGCCGATACAACGGAGTTGGAGAGGTAACAACCAAACCTTAACACTCAGACGTACGATGTAGCCGTACAGAGAACCAAGCTAAACAATAAGCAACATTAAAACATGAAAAACTCCCGATACAGCTTTCCGTTGCTCAATACGTGCTACATAAATGTGTTTTTCCGAGTGTGAGAGAAGCCCGCGAATACACGCACGATTGCCGCACGACTGGCCGCTCGAGGAACTTTGCGTGTAATCGCGGGCTTCTTTCAGGCTCGGAAAAACACTTTTATGTAGCACGTATTGAGCAACGGAAAGCTGTATCGGGAGTTTTTCATGTTGCTCTACAACTTTCTCATTGACACTTTGATCATTAGGACAGTACTTCTCGAGTTAGATAATTAATTACAATTACCTAATTAAATCTCAGTAACGAAAAAAATTGTGGCGGCTACTCCACTGTGCTGGGAACAATACGCACTAGGTTTGCTTCGCGTAACGCCGTTCCTATTTTTTTTAATCGTGCTGCGTGATAGCTGAGGCACCCTGTATATATATAAGATGGTTTTGCTGCTATGAATATTATTCCTGCGAATGAGAGTTTTATTTGCAGTATTCACTAATAAGTGTGTTTGTTACTGCAAACACGTGCGCTTATTCTGGTCGGGAGTTCTCACTTTTTTAATTATTGCATTTAGAATATTTGTTATTTTTTCCCTGACATATATATCGTGAGTCTATGTACCCTTTGATTTAATTACCTAGAAATACATTGGTCATTCTTCGGGGCACGCCGTTAGTAAACCTGGTTTATTTCACTCTAATATTGTTTTCTTCGATCATTGTCCTTGATCAATATCCCCCAACAAGAAGCGCGCGTAAAATGACACGATATCAATAATAAAATGTTCTTACGTAGCTTCATGTTGCAGAGATACCAGTTACTTTTGGAAGACAGTGGTAAAAACAGCAGTTCACCTGGCTAAAACTACACTTGGTACATGCCGTAAGGGGTCATGGGCACACTGAAGCAGCTAAAACATTTAAAAAAAATTACTGCACAGAGGTTCTGCGAGAAAAACTGGGCGTCCGCCAGCGTCCGCGTAACGAACGCGCGCTCGCTAGCAGACGACGCGCTTGACAACGACAGCAAAATTGAAGACGTCGCGTTGTATAATCCATACCTCAAACATATATGTTTGGCAAAATAGTATAAACATAAATTTGCAGTTGAAAATAAAGCGCTATTTTAAGAGCGTACTATGCGCAATCGGCCTCGGCGCCCGCAGCGAAAGTTCGTTGAATGTGCCGCGGAGCGCGTCTCCGCCCCAATCCAGTTCGCTCGCAGCGCCCTCGCACTATTTTTCCACACGCGGCGCCTCAGCGGCAGAGCGCCGTTCGGCCCACTCTACCATTGTCTAGTACACTGCAGGCTCCCTGTTTATTCCTCCTCCTCCATTTCGACATCGGGAGCATGATTGGGACGGAAGAGAATTTGGTTGCTCGGATGTGGTCGGAGAAGTCACGAGCAGTCAAAAGTGCACGGAGAGTGAGTCTCCGCGCGAGTCTTCATTGTGTGCGAGTGTTTCATCAATGCCTCCTGGGAGGCATTGGTTTCATAAAACGGCAACATGCCGCCGCGTCGCAGAACATCTGTTGACGCCGAAGAGAGGAAACGCAAACGAGCTGAGGCTGCGCGCGCTCGACGGGCCAGTGAGAGCGTCGACGCGCGTGAGGCTCGTCTCGCCAAAGCACGCGCCAGCCACGCCAAGAAGACGGGCGAAGCTCGCGAAGCCCGTCTCGCCCAAATGCGTGCGTATCGTGCACGCCAGGAGCGGCGGGGCGTCGAGCAGCGTTTGGACGCCCTGGAGCGGAACAGAGTCGCCCAACACAGACGGGTGGCTGCCGAGACTTCAGAGAAATACAACGAGCGTCTCCTACGTTGCAGGGCGGCCAAGCAGATCCGATGGGCTTCGATGAGCGAAGAAGAACGAGAAGCGGAATTGGCTCTTCGCAGAGAACTTCAAAGGACTCGACACCGTCTGATGCCGGCGAGGGAACGTGCACAGTTGCTCGATCGCATGAGAGCAGCGGCTCGCGCTCGCCGAGCTGCAGCGACCAGGTACGCGCAGCCCAGTCTTTATCGTCGGAACCCGGTTGACTCTTACTCTTCCTTTTTCTTTTTTATTACGTACATGTCTCGCGAACTCCGTTAAGCATTAAAATTCCTAATGAAGATTAACCACAGAACACCCATACAAACGATTAACGACAGGGAAGTTGCCGCCGTTTCGCACGGCGCATTACGAGCTCTCAACGGGAGCCGCATGGGACACGAACGGCGCTGCTGTACTTGTGTCCACGCGCAAATTTCACACATGTAGTCGCCCTTAAAGCAATTCCTACGTATTTTTTTTATTTTTTATTTTTTTTTTGCTCTAATGTAATCTAATCTAACTGGGAGAAAGAATGCTATACGTTACTGCAAGAAATTGTATTCTCTAAACATAGCGATGTTGAAGGCGATGCTGGTCACATGGCATTCTTGTTTTGGTGCGCCTTAGCATTTTGGTGCCTTGCCTGACATTTCTCAGATGTACAACAGCAATCAGCAAACCAGGTTGTGGCAGCTGTTGCCGGGGCTCGCTATACCAGAGGTCACCAGGGTACTCTGGAAAAGTGTAGCAGTCCCGGCTCTCACTTTCGGAAGTGCGGTTGTGTGCCTCTCGTCATCGACCCGGCAGACTCTCTAGGTCCGCCAAAGGGAAGCTGGCCGTATGGCACTGAGAGTACACGGTTTCACACCAAAAGAGGTGCCACAAGCAGACCTTGGGTGGTCGACGTTCGAGGCGAGGGAGGCGGCTGCCAAGCTTTTTGTATGAGAGGCATCTCAGTGGCATGCCAGAGGGGCGCTGGGCTCGGGAAGCATACAAATGCGTTCACCTCTGCTCAGTAAGAACAAAATTGGTCGCCCAAACCCGGTGGCTGGCTGAGTGAAATGGGATGGAGGCTGTCCGACTCACTGAACTCCTCCAGCGCGACACAAGGCAGAGGGTGCGGGAGCAGGTGGGTAGAGACCAACAGATGGAGGGCGACAACTCGAGCAAAGACTGCTCTGGCTGTATACAGTGCTCGGAAGGTAAATATTGCCAAAGAGACCATGTACGACAACTCCAGAGGCAGCGGTTTGCTGTATGAAGCTCACCGTGGTCTGCTCAGAACACGCGTGTTGCAGGCCAAGTTCACTGCAGATCTAAGCATGACCTGCCCTTGATGCCGAGCCAGGGAGGAGACCACCTAGCACATCGTCATTGAATGTCCAGGCTCGCATCCCGTCGCACCCCGTACCCAGGACCCCGCAGCGGATGATTGCAGTGATGTGCTTACGATGGTACTAGGCTTCCGTGGCACCGGGGAGCCTGCCCGCAAAGATGCAGCGGAATTTACGAATAGGAGACTAGAACAATGGTGGTGTGAGCAAGTGCCGTGGCTGCTGTGTTTTGTGAAAGGTGGCAGGAGGTGGGCCAGCACAGGTGCATTAGAAGATTTTATGTTTCCTTGTCTTTTTTCCGTTAGTTTTATGGCCCATTCAGACCCGCCACGGTGGCTAAGGCATTGCGCTGCTGAGCATGAGATCGCGGGAGGCAAAAATGTAAAGACACCTGTGTGCTTGCGTTGTAGTACACGTTAAAGAACCCCAGGTGGTCAAAATTAATCCGGAGCCCTCCACTACGGCATGCCCCACAATCAGAACTGGTTTTGGCACGTAAAACCCCAGAATGAATCAATCAATGGCCCGATCAGGCATTACCCGTTGATCTCCCAATTCAAAGGGATGTCGCCACAGGCATCATCATCATCATGTGTGGGTGCATGTTGTTCGACCGACGTGCAACTGTGCTGTGAAACCGTCGCTGCGAAGGGGTGCTGCCGCTGCGCTCCTCTAATGCCTGTGCGAGCAACGAGGACAATGAGCTAGGTGCCGCCATTGCTCATTGTGATGTGTAATCACCCAGAGCGGGTGATGGAAATGGCAGAACATTTCCCCATGGGGCATGGTGAAGCATTGATGTACAGGGTACAGGCACTGATGTCCTTAAAAACAGATTAAAAACTTCATTTACGTGGTGTATTACACAAGAAAAAGAATTTAATATTGTTAAAATTTTTACGTGAGCTATAGTTATGATGATTTTGTTAGAACGGGTTTCTTTGTAGCTGTAGCTACTTGAAAACGAGAGTACTCCCTCCAGGCCGTAATGATCATTGCTGAACAACCTTCACCAAAAGCGCCATTACACTACCTTAACGGAAGGGAAACCATGGGACTCCGAGCGCATCTCCTTAGAGGTAAAAACGACGGAATTCAAAAGCGTTCGTGGGTGCCCGTGTGACATAAGTCGAAGGACGCCGAGCTGGGAGAACAAAGCGCGTGCCAGGGAAGGTACGGAGGACCGTGCAGCAGAGTTGGGGGGAGGGGCGGGGGAGAAGGAAGCGGAGGCGTGATGGGTAAACCTCCTCTGGCAGTTTCTACGGACTCTGTGCTATGGATGTACGGGGTTCATCTGGCAATCGAGAGTATAAGCAAGAAGGATGGAGCAGTAGCGAAAGTGGTGGCAGGCCGAGCACGAGTCGACCGACCCCGAAGTCGCTGGCTTGTTCAGCTGATCTAGCAATCAGGCTGAACAAGACCAGCAAAAGGCATGGGCTAGGCGTGCCCAGGAGACTCGCGAAGCATTTGCCTCGGAGCTTGCGACAATGTGAGTGTGTTAGGCAAGACTGCATAGCTTAGAAATTGTGGAGCAGCATGAAGCCCATTTCGAAGCTCATCGCAATGTCTTGTACAAATCCCGGAAGCTCGAGGCTGCACAGAATGCCTGGCTTCACACGGGTGCCCCCAAAATCTTTAAAAGGGCTTTTATTGATGACACATTTAGGTGCACGTGCTCTGTGTGTGATCGTCTCGGGCATCTGAAACACATAAAACATTCTACGCACAATGTACAAAAAGGGAATAGCACCCATACGCTTTCGAATAACCCGCGTTCACAAAGTGAAATGTCACTGTATTTTTGTTTTATAATGTCTTCCTTCCCCACTTTTCCTTATCGGGTATCAGGGTTTCTAGCCTTTTTCATGGACCGATCCCAAAAATAGGGGTCTAAAATATATATATATATTCACACACATGCACATGCCCCGTGACCGGCTTCACACACACACACATTTTTCCACTTTGACGCTCCTTAAAGTGCAGCTCCGGTAAAAAAGGGCAACTCCGGCGATTTTTCAAGGTCAATGAATCTGAATGAAGTTCACTCAGTGCGTTCTTCTGCATGTTTCCGTCATTCCTTGAAAACACCAGGCTTGAGTTGCGCATATTTTTTATAAATGAATTTCATTCATTCCCTCAAAACACCTGCCCTGCCCTGCCTACTCCTCAGCTACTGGCCACATAGCATTATGACATAAAAGGAGGTATACGCAGAGCATGCTGGGAATGAATGGCAGACGACAGGGCAGAGGAGAAAGCTAGCGTTTGGCATGAGAAGTTGCTGTTGCGAAAAGTTATGTTCTGTGTGGATGGGGCAGGAGATGGGAGGCAAGTGGTGTTGCGTTGTTGGCTACACAAACTTCAGTCCTCGCCATCCGCACACACAGTTTGAGCCAATTGCGTTCAGTCGAGTTTAGGCCTATCACAGTCGCCGAGTTCATGCGTCTACTATTGGCCGACCTGAGTGACTGACCTGAAGCTAATTAAGCCATTAGGATGAAGAAACTGCATCTGTAGTTCAGTTTTGATCACCCCCCCCCCCCCATACGGATTTGAAATAACCAATTCCTTAATTCGTACAGCGCACACACAAAAAACTAGAAGCAACGACATAGCCGAGTAGCAACATCGGTATGTTGCCGTTCTCGAAGATGGCCAGTCGCACTCGCTGGCACTTACGTAAATTAAATGTGACTACATACATGGGTGTATTTTTACGTATTGGTATGCTGACTCATTATTTAGCTTTAGAAGTGCACCGTTTGCCTCGTGTGCCAAATGGGTAGCAAGCGGAGGCCCCAAGCGGATGCACCGGTGCTTACTGTCAGCGGCATTCTTGCGGGATACAAATGCAGAAAGTCATGCTTCACATCTTATAGTGAGTACAAGAAGTGCTTCCCTGATAAGGGGTAATACACTTAAAATAGCAAGCAGCACATATAACAACATCAGTGGTTAGGGCCAGTCTTGGTCTTCATGTTGCAGCGTGATATGTTGTGCATGGGCACTGGCCCTCGTGGTGGCGGGTGGAATGTGAACGGCGATTCGTGGCTATTGAATTCATCAGAATCGTAGTTGTCACTGTTTGACAAATCCGAAGATTGACACCCGAAGGTCCGGCACGGTCGCAAATCAGCTGAGCGTCTGCTCTTCGCCGCTTTGGCTCGCCCCAACAAAACTTTATCCCTTTCCTCGATTACAGCACTTGCGCAGGCCTTCAAGAAGTTCTCACGAAATTGGTCCCACGTCGCTAGGGTTGTCACTCTGTTCTCGAACCAGGTCCAAGCAGTGTCATCCAATAAAAAATAGACATGGCACAGCTTGTCCTCGCCACTCCAGTTGTTGAACGTCGTGGTCCTCATATGTCTCCAGCCAGTTTTCACGCTCTTCAAACAATGACCCATAGAAGGCCAGTGGCTCCCTGGGCTGCTTCAGCGTGATGGAGGACACTGCGGCTGCCATTGTGATTATTGACTTGGGACACAATCTTCTTGGTCATCGCAAGTAAAAGCTCGTGGTCGGGTGGCAGGTTTTGTAGCCTGCGGCTTGCTCGATGGTCTGGGGCGACACTGGTGTTGTCTTCGAGGTATGGGTTTGACGGAGGATGAATGCAATGAACGCAAAAGCACCTCCACCAGATGTCACGTTGTAGTGACGGTCAAAAACTCAGTAGCAAAACTGTGAACAACGACACAAACTCTTTATTTGGAGCGCTTCTGCCCGTAAAAGCAAGTGGCACCCAAAGCACAATGATAGTGGCGAACACAGTCGACGATCGTCCAAAATCTGATCAGCAGGTCAAGCACATTGGCTTTTATACAGGACTCGTCAAAGATTCCAGCGTAATCACAGGTACCCGCGTGCCTTCCTACACAATTCGCATCAGAATACACAAAGTTCGGTGACAACCATCGATAAAATTCAAGAAACTACCGATATATGCCAGCGTGTTCTGCGCTGAGTAATTACATGTAACATTTCTTAGCCAGTGAAAAGTGGTCACCGGAGAAAGATAAGCAAGTACAGTGTCTATAAGATGCATGCGAAGGAGTTGGCCTCCATCTATTGCAAAAAAAAAAAGCACAGGCCAATACTGTAGTGCAGGTTAAGTACATGACTAGATCAACATATTGGGATGTTTGGTTTAATTTCCAGTGAAGGAACCATAACATCTCCAGTTGCATAGGTTTTTGGTAACATGGCATTTTCAGCCCCATTTTAAGATAACGTATAGAAGCACGTAGAAGCATGCACATGTCAATGAGATTGGCCAATAGTTACGATAGCTTCCTACTTTACGCTTGCCTCTAGGAATACAAAATTCTAGCGCTTTATTTTGTTATTAAACAAACAAATGCACTCCTAACATGTTAATGCATTTTGTGGGGCTATGCCGCTGCGCTACGTACTGCAGCATATTGATTTAAGCGTCTTGAGTGCAAGACGCAGGACATTTAAGTAGATGGTCCCCATGTCTGTTAGCATGCTATGATGCTACGTACAGAAGTGACTCCAACTTCTCAAAAAATCTGTGGTGTCAGCTTTTCGGCCTTTCTAAATATTCAGAGAGGACTTCTATACATAATTGCAGCACACGCAACGCAATGGATGAACCAGGCTAGCGCTAAGATTGAAGTTAACAACACAAATTCCATTACACGTTCAGTAATCACACAAAGATCATTTCCAGCTTCCTTGAAGGGTACACGTGAGCTTTCGGGATGGTGCTTGCTACTAAGTTTGGTGCAAAAATGTGGCTAAGAGCAGGGACCGCTTATTTGCAATTATGAGCAATATATACACGCATAATTTCTTCAGAACCTGACGTTAAGCATGAGTAGTACGAGGGTCTCTCTCTGCGCTGACATGACGACGTTACAGCACCCGAATTCCGAATACTGCATATGCGATGAGGATAGCTATATGGGCTTGTTGATAGGCCCTCTTGTAATTTGTTGTAGCACAGACAGAACGACAGGGACATAGAGGGCACTTGAGACAGCGCACAGAGCTTAACAACCAGCTGTGAACAGCTGTTTACGTCCACCATGTCTCCTCGCATTGAACTTCAGGAACCACTTTTTCGCACTCTAAAACAAATTTAAACTTTGAAGCGTTTTTAAATGAGAAAATGTGTAATATTTGCTTCCATTAAAGATAGGTCAATAATATTGTCACAATGCAGAACAGGACAAACAAACAAGAGACGAAGACAAAGTGCTGTTGCTGCTGGCGCTTCCGCTGTCATGTTCTAGTGTCATTATACCATGTTCTGGACACTATACTAGCACTAGTCACACAATCCCACACCGCTTATGCCAGCGATGCAATTTCTATGGCAGCACCGGCCCGTCAGATTGCCCGCACTCGCCTCACTGATTCCCAGGCTTCCCAGAAGTCCCGTTACGATACGCACCATAAGGAAGTGCCGTATTTAGCTGGCTTTCTTGTGCACCTGTGGTCACCATCTCGTCGTGTGGGACTATCGGAAAAACTTCTGTCGCAAGATTCAGGTTCCTACCGAATCCTGCGATAGCTTGCAGATGTGACGTATGAGATTGCTCCCGAAGAGCCCGGCCCGTCGTCTGTACAGCCATAGTTTATCGAGGAAGCTATGGTACAGCCAAGAACAGATGTTGCTCATGTCTCCCGTTTAAAGCGCTACGTTCGTGCCTTTACCGGGCCATAAAAGCTTGCGCCGGGACGGCGCTCCAACCCCAGCGGCATAGTGTCGCGATGCAGAAAAGGACAAGCAGACAAGAGACGATGACAAAGTGTTGCTGCTGGCGCTTCCATCACCATGTTCTATTGTCAGCTGGTGCCTTCAGCATTCGCCTAACATAAACGACATTTGTGCTTGTTTCCACCTCGCAACAATATTCTAACACACAGGTTTTTCGTTACATTTGAAAAATTATGCGGCATGTGCCACAAAGTCTGGCAGGAAACAATCCTGTACGACACACCAGCCGCATTGTTCAAATTGAAATTGTGTGAAATGATTCCTCTAAAACTTACATTGCAACACGTGTGACTTCATCAAATTTTTTTTTTCGCTCCAGTCGTAGCATGTGAATCATTGCGTTGCATATATATATATATATATACATATATATATACACAGGGTGTTTCAGCGAACACTTTCAAAATTTATTTGAGGTTGCCTGTGGCAGATAGCCCAATTTTAGTTAATGAGCTGGTCTATTCGAAGAGGCGGACATAACTTGCGCAAGAAATTAAAATGCATAATCGACTAATTAACAAAAATTCACTAATTAAGTTTTTAACTTAATTACCTGATGGCCCATATTGCAATTTACAAAGTGTAGCCGTGGAGTTCGCAAGGCGGATAAAGGTCCGTTCGATTCGCCTGCACCACTGTGAATCAGTTCACGGCGGTTCACGAGAAGTTCAGAAATTTTGCAGCTCGATTTCTGTGGTGCAGGCACAGCGCGACACTCGAAACGAATGCCAAGGTGCAGACGCGGTGCAGGCGTTATGTTATGTCCGACTAATGTGCACGGAGTGTGTAAGTTTGAGAGCTCCTGAACTGCAGATATGATCGAATTCTGGGGCGTAAATACACACCACACTTGCGTAGATACATCAGACGTGCATAAGCGAGGTTTTAACGGCTCTCGCGCCCGTGTGCTGTGTCGTCTGCTGCGCTGCTGCCGCGCACCTGTACGCCTGCACCACGGCGGCACCGACAGTGTAGTGGGTGCAGCAAAATCATGAACCAGCCCTGCACCTTTCCTGCGCCTTTTCAAACGAACGGCGTGGTTCAGCGGGCGCCATTGCTGCACCGCTGAAACGAATGGCAGGGTGCAGCACCTCGTGAACTGGTTCATGCGGTGTAGGCGAATCGAACGTAAGTGAATTAATTCTCAGGATGACACTAGTTTCGAGATATTAATTCCAGAACTTTGCGTTAAAATGCATTGGCGTTCCAGTTAATTTTGTGCTTCAATGCAAAAAGCGACGTTTTGTTAAGAACTGGAACGACAATGCATTTCTCCACAAAGTTCGGGAATTAATATCTCGAAACTGGTGTCATCCCGAGAATTCGTTCCAAGTGGATCCGCCTTGCGAACTCCAAGGCTACAATTTGTAAATTGCAATATGGGTCATCCGGTAATTAGTTAAAAACTTAATTAGTCGATTATGCATTTCAATTTCTTCTGCAACTTATGTTCGCCTCTTCGAGTAGAGCAGCTCATGAACTATAATTGTGCTATCTGCCACAGGCAACCTTTAAGAATTTTTGAAAGTGTTCGCTGAAACACCCTGTATATACATATACAGGGTGTTTCAGCGAAAACTTTCAAAATTTATTTAAGGTTGCCTGTGGCAGATAGCCCAATTCTAGTTAATGAGCTGGTCTACTCGAAGCGGTGGACATTACTTGCGCAAAAAAATTAAATGCATAATCGACTAATTAATAAGAATTCACTAATTAAGTTTTTAACTAATTACCTGATGGCCCATATTGTAATCTACAAATTGTAGCCATGGAGTTCGCAAGGCGGATCCACTTGGAATGAATTCCCGGGATGACACCGCTTTCGAGATATTAATTCCCGAACTTTGCGAAGAAAAGCGTTGGCGTTACAGTTAGTTTCTTAACAAAACGTCGCTTTATGCATTGAAGCACAACATTAACTGGAACGCCAATGCATTTCTCCGCAAAGTTCGGGAATTAATATCCCAAAAGTGGTGTCATCCCGAGAATTCGTTCCAAGTGGATCCGTCTTGCGAACTCCACGGCTACAATTTGTAGATTACAATATGGGCCATCAGGTAATTAGTTGAAAACTTAATTAGTGAATTTTTATTAATTAGTCGATTATGCCTTTCACTTTTTTGCGCAAGTAACGTCCGCCGCGTCGAGTAGACCGGCTCATTAACTATAATTGGGCTATCTGCCTCAGGTAAACTTTAAGAATTTTTGAAAGTGTTTGCTGAAACACCCTGTATATTGAACGCGAAGAACGGGAACCGAGGGGCCCAATTATTATTAATCATATCATAAGAAGCCAACAAACAATGACACTGAGGACAACATAGGGGAAATTATTTGTACTCACGTATTGAATTAAAGAAATTATAAATTAATGGAAATGAAAGTGGATGAAGAAACAATTGTCCTCAGGTGGGGAACGATCCCACGTCTTCGCATTACGCGTGCGATGCTCTTACCATTGAGCTACCGCGGAGCCGTTTTCCCATCCACTTTTCGGGGTATTTATGTTTTACAACTAGAACTGACCCTGGGAGTGTTAGCCAGCGCCAGCACTAGCAATTCTAGCCACCCTAGTGGAGCTGTGAAACTGAGTTGGTTCTATTAACGGCTGTGCCGATCAGCGCACACGTACTAGCCAGCGTTCAAACTGCGCGCGCGGAAAGCCGAAACCAGAAGTGTGGCTCGATGCACAACAGTTGATTCGACTGCGACTCATACTTCCTCCATGATGGGAGTGTCCGTTCTTGTTATTTGTTTCTCTGGCAGTGCGACGAATGATGGATGACAGATAAGCATAGGCGAGCGGCGCTGCGGATGACGTCATCGGCAAGGTAGCGCGGAGCAGGCGGGGGAGCGGGTGGCTCCGGCACCCCGTAAATCGGCGCTTGGGAATAAGAATAACAGTCTGTGCTTCATCGCTGTGAAGTAGTATGTACGGAGCGGGTCCTTCTCGTGATCTTGCAGCTGAACGGCGAGCTAGAAGGACCGAGATGCAACGGAAGCGCCGTCTAGAACAACGCGAGTCTACCGATCCCGAAGTCGTCGCTAAACGCCAAGCCCGGGCCGAACGTGCTCGGCAATACATTCGGGGTAGACGTGCTCAGGAGACCCCCGAAGAGCATGCAGCTCGGCTAGCGACAAGACGAACTTCCCGTCCTGCCCAGTACCGTGCCCAAGTCAATGCGGAATCGGCGGAGCAACGAGAAAAGCGTTTAAAAGCGGCCCGAAATTCGAACCGTGAAAGTCGTAAGCGTCGAGCTCAACGAAATGCCCAACAGCACGAATCTGCCATCTCCAAGCGGAAATTAAAAAGGGACGGCAGAAATGAGAGAAAGTACGCTCACGCGAAATACGGGTTCACTTCGTGGAACGAGGGTCGTTTTTTACACTGGTAAGTGACGAAGTTGATCACGGCGCCTACCCATGTTTGCGACGAATTTGTCCGCAATGCAAGCGTGCGGTTTAAAGGCATTTCGCTTAGGTTCTGAAGGCTGTCTACCGCTTCTTTACAGCGTTGCTGTAGCTACGATGCACGACCGTGCGAGTGCATCGTGTTGTGTGTTAATTACAGTTACTGATACTTGCAAGGGATCATTTTGTTGGTTTTATGCGGTATCTCAAATCGTCGCACCACCTTTCACAAGTTTGTTTTTAGATCTATTTTAACGCGACAGCCTTAAGGGCCCCGTGTTGCAGAAAATCCGATGTCGGCGTCCGCGGCCGAGAAAATCATCCCCAACCACGCAGGCCCTCCGAATATATTTAGGTACAGATAGAATCACACTTGTCTAGAGCAGTCGAGCGGCCGGCTGGATGGATGGATGGATGGATGGATGAGGCTGAACCCTTTAAACCGGGCGGTGGCATGCGCCACCTAGCCATGACTATTAACATATTTTGTACTTTGTGGTGGGTGAAATTTCACCCCTGCCTTGATTTTATCCACCAAACAGATAACCTCTGTTTGGTTATTTCTACCCGCTTAAAGTCTATTTTGCCTTCACTGTCCCTAAACCCCAATGCTTTGAAAAAATCAGCCCCGTTGCCTTGCACTGTAGGGTTAAGCCCTTTACAGAAAAGTATGAGGTGTTCAGCCGTTTCCTCTTCCTCTCCACACGCACAGCACAACGTGCCTATACCTTGGTACTTGACTAGGTACATCTTAGTCCGCAATACTCCCGTCCTTGCTTCAAACAACAAAGAGCCTCCCCTAGAATTATCATAGATATTTTCTTTAGCAATTTCTTGCTTGAAAGTTCTGTATATTCCCAGTACTGATTTCGTCTGCATCCTTGTTTTCCACAGACCCCTCTCTGTTTCCTTAACCTTTTTCTTAACCAGTGTTTCTTGGTTTGCACCCCTCCTGCAGTCCAAATATTTGATTGACAATTTTCTGGTCAGCTTCTTCCATTTTGTGTCAACATTCCTCATGTACAAATAACTGAAAACTCTCCTTGCCCACCGCTTTTCTGCCATTTCTCTCAATCGCTCCTCAAATTCTATCTTGCTGCTGACTTCCCTGCCCTCGAATGACGTCCATCCCATGTCACCCTGTACCCCCTGATTTGGTGTATTTCCGTGTGCTCCCAGAGCCAGTCTACCTACCCCTCGCTGCTTAACTTCCAACCTTGCTCGAACCTCTGATCTCATGCACAGGACCGCATTGCCGAAAGTCAAACTAGGGACCATCACCCCTTTCCAAATCCCTCTCACCACTTCGTACCTATTGTAATTCCACAGTGCCCTATTTTTCATCACAGCTGCATTTCTGCTACCTTTAGCCGTCACATATTTTTCATGTTCCGTTAGGTACTCAGCCCCATTGTTTATCCACACTCCAAGATATTTGTACTTATCCACCACCTCCAGCGTAACCTCCTGTATCCTATGCTTGCTGCCCTGATTATTATTAAAAGTCATGACTGCCGATTTTTCTTTACTAAACTTCAAACCTAAGCTATCTCCCTCTTTACCACAGATGTCCATTAATCTCTGCAAGTCTTCCTTGCTGTCAGCCATAAGTACAATGTCATCTGCATACATCAGTCCTGGTAATGACTGTTTAATCCATTCTCCTTGCTTGAAATAGGAAAGGTTGAAGCCAAGTCCGCTCCTCTCTCATTTTTTCTCTAATCCTTGTAAATACAGCATGAACAATAGAGGTGACAGAGGGCACCCCTGCCTAAGCCCCTGCTGTATCTCTATAGGCCCAGATACCTTGTTTTCCCATTTTATAAGCACCCTGTTACGTTTATAGATATCTTTTAAAAGATTTCTTACTCCATCTTCCACCTCTAGAGTGCCCAGTATGTCCCACAAATCCTTTTGGATTACACTGTCATAGGCTCCCTTGATATCCAGAAAGGCAAGCCATAGGGGCCTGTGTTCCTTTTCTGCTATTTCAATACACTGTGTCAATGAGAACAGATTATCTTCTAACCTTCTTTGTTTTCGGAACCCATTTTGTAGTTCCCCCAGCACCTCCTCGCTCTCCACCCATGCCTGCAGTCTGTCCTTTATAATCTGCATCACCACCCTGTAAACCACTGACGTCACTGTTATGGGACGGTAGTTGTTTATGTCGGCTTTGTCCCCCTTTCCCTTATATATCATGCTCATCCTGCTCAGTCTCCACCCGTCGGGGGCTTTACCGTCCATTATCATTTTGCTCACTGCCTCTCTTAATGCTTTCTTAGATTTTGGGCCCAATGTCTTTATCAACATAATTGGGATGCCATCAGGACCTGTCGACGTGCTACTAGGAACCCTCTTCTCTGCCCTTTCCCACTCGCTTTGTGCCAGTGGAGCCACTGCACTGACTAGTCCATCCTCACCTGATTGAGCACATGCTATGTATCGTTCTTTAAATTTTTCCTTCATCATTGTTCTTATATGTTCCATTGCCTCATCTCCCTCTAGTCGAACACTTTGAGCTGTAACTATAAACCTCTGCTCTAGGCTAGTCTTATTACTCAAGGAGTTGAGATGTTTCCAAAATTTCTTCGCTGCTTTTCTATCCTTTTTGTTTACTTCTGACAACCGTTGGCTCCCCTTTCTTCTGATCTTCTCATTGATCAAATTGGATGCTTCCCTTCTACTGTTTAAGAAGTTATTCCATTTTCTGCCTACATCAGCTTCTGGTTCACCCCTCTGCTTTGAATATCTGTGTTCCCTGGATGCTTCCTGACGTTTCTCTATGGCCTTCTTAACCTCCTCATCCCACCAGGTCTTGGGTTTACGTCTTCTGTTCCCTTTTGTCCTGACTCGTACCTTAGTAAGCTCTAGCTCAAATAGTCCTGTTAAATTTGCATATGTCCATTCTGTTTTTGTATCCTCTGAAATTACTTCCTCAATTTGCTGGGTTGCTATTTCAAGCTGCTTTTCCGAGTAAAATATCCCACCTGGTTGTTCATCTTGCCTCCTACCTACTTTCATTTCCCTTCTAAAACTCACCTTAATATGTTTGTGATCACTACCTAGACTTCTGGAGCCATATTCATGTATGCTCATTACATTTAGCCTATCGTGCATCCTATGTGACATTAGTGCAGGGGCGGATCCAGGTTTTTTCTGAGGGGGGGGTCAGCTTTTGTCGATGATGATGATGATGATAGCTTCTCATTTACCGAAATTCACCGTTTCTGCTCACGATAAACCCGCGTTTTATATGGCTAGAGCAACACCTGTAGCCCGCCGTGGTGGCTCAGTCAGCTCAGGCGCTGCGCAGCTGAGCACGAGATCGCGGGATCGAATTGCGGCCGCGGAGGCCGCATTTCGATGGAGGCGAAATGCAATAACGCCCGTGTGCTTGCGTTGTAGTGCACGTTAAAGAACCCCAGGTGGTCAAAATTAATCCGGATCCTTCCATTACGGCGTGCCTCATAATCAGAACTGGTTTTGGCACGTAAAACCCCAGAAAGATGAAGAAGCCCTATAGCGAAGCCAGGTATCGGTTTCTCCGAGCTTATAGGAAAATGACATTACCCAATACAGCCATGTGCTTGGCGGCTGTGCCTGATAATACAGGGTGTTCAAAACTAAGCTTGATGCTTTTCTTAAAATTAGGCACTGGGAGGCACGCAAAGACCACCTTTGCAAATAAGTTATGTGGCCAGGGGGGCACAAAGTGAGATAATTATCGCTGTGAGCAGCCCAATTAACTAAAATTGAACAAGAATTTTTGTCGACTGCAGTAAGTGGTTATGTTTGTATTGAAAACTTGGAGGCAGTCGTGTGTCTACACAGCATCAGTCGGGAGAATTATTCTAGCGTGTTCGTGCTCCGAGATGTCCGACTCCAAATTTCAATTGTACTGCGCAGAGTTATCGAGTCGACCCGAGAGCGGTTTATGCTTTGCATTGCTGTGGAAGGGAGGCATTTTGAACATTTTTAGGGCATTGACATCTTGATGGGTGAATTGTTGTCATGAAATTTGTGCATGACAACACCAAATTTAAAGCGGCAGTATGAAATATTCGTTAGCATAGCTAAAAAGGTTTCTGCTGTTGATGTTGCTATTGGTTTCAATAAAACTTACAATACTTGGAAATCAGCAGTCACTTTATTTGCGTAGCCCAGGCAAGGACCATGCCCGGTCGTCTAGTCACCATTACGCATGCGCACTGCCCTCCGGCTTCTCTGCGCGCGCCATTATCTCGGCATGGCAGCTGCCGCCATTTTTACAGGCTGCGCGGTCGCGTGTTACGACAGCGGTTACGGGTTCTTCGATTTTTTTTTCGCCAGCCGTGAGGGGAAGGGGGACAGTTATTATTTTTGCCAATGCCTCCGCCGCGTTGTCAGACTAATCGCCGTACCCAACAGCCGCGGCACATCAGGGAGGAGCTTTGCGCCGATCCTCACTCTCTTGCATGCGTAATCATGCAAACGACAATTAAAATTTGTAGTTGGATATCTCGGAGCATAGACACGCTATACTCGCGGACAACTTGCTGTGGCAATGAATGGCAAGCTATGGGCGCGTGGATGCTGTGTTACCGCGCCAAGTAGTCCGGCAGCGTTTGACAGTGCTTTTGGTTGCTCGGAACAGACGCTGAATCGACGCAACTTCCACGTGCGACGATTTCGCGTTTGCCCAGACGCGGAAGGGAAAAGCCGCAAAATGAGTAAACTTTTACACTCAGTGGTGTGTTCTGTCTTATTTAACTGTTGCTAATAAGCTGTTTATGTTTACTCTTCGCCAACATAAACCAACGTGGATTAAAACGCGGGACTCTTTTCAGAAGCACCCTCACTTGTGAGCGCTTTGCCTCCGTAGCTTTCCCTTCATTGCCACAGAAAGTTGTCCGCGAGTAAATAAGGATTCTTCGAAGTGAAACTGTGTAGAAACACGACTGCCTCTAACTTTTGAATACAAACATACACACTTACTGCAGTCAATAAAAAGTTAATTATTCAATTTTAGTCAATTCGGCTGCTGACTAGCGATAATTATCATCTCACTTTGTGTCCCCCTGGCCTCATAACTTATTTGCGCAGGTGGTTTTCACGTGCCTCCCAGTGCCTCATTTTAAGAAAACCATAAAGCTTAATTTTGAACACCCGGTATATCTAGCCTGTATTGTTTCTTAAAATAAAATTTGGGATGATCTGTCGCAGGTTCGTTATAAACGTGTAAGCACGGGTCCATCTTCGGAGTTCTGTTGGGACGCCTTGATTTCCTTAAAAAGATTCCTTGTGTTCGGTGAGACACCTTCGTTTGCTTTGGAGCAACGCTCCGCTCCAACGCGGCAACCACTACGCTGGTTGTTTACGATATGCGAATCACCGCGTATGAAGACTCACGACGCCACCTACAAGAAGAACGATGTGGTGTAGTAGCCGAGAGCGCGAGCCAGCGTCTTCATGTTTTGTTTCCCACGCGACGTCATCCTTTTGCACAAGGCGCGCATCTGCTCCCGTTTCTCTAATCACGCGACGCCATCCTATGCCCGCGCGCTGGCGTTGGCCGCTGACGTCACGCTCCCCCATTTCGCAGCCGCTGCTCGAGGTTTCGCCCCGCTCCGCGAGCACGGCCACTCAGATAAACGAATCCGGCGGCTTTGAGCCTCCTATGCTTAATTTACGACAATACAACTGAGAAATTACAATGAAAAACTTGTAGCATACGAACGGTACTGTGCTCGTACTGGATATTGTCTACGTGTAACTGTGATCACAATTGGTGCTACAGTTAAAAAAAAAGTCGCCTATGCGTAGTCCTTAGTTTAGCTGTTAGTTGTTATTATTTATATATGAACACTTCAGCGAGACATCTCTTTCATTAAGCAGGTTGGTCGCGGAACTGATGACAGCCAATGAGGCAACCGATGACACCCCAATCGGGAACTGAGTTGATCAGTTGCGAAGGCGCTCGCGCGGACATCTGCGTGCTTGGAAAAAGGCACGTCCCCTCGTTCATTTGACGCCACCGACGGGACGAGTAAGGCACGGCCGGCGCCAGGAGGTCCAAGGTGTGCATGAGAAAAAATAACTACGGCAACCTCGCGACACCACACCCCTACGGAAGACAACTAAGCTTGTGAGCGAGCTAGCTTTACTTCTACATGGCTGTTACCACTGGTACTCGCGAAAAATAATTTTGAAGAATGCTGGTGGCCATATTTTTTGCGACAGGGCCATCCCCTTGTCAGCGAGGGGGCGATGCAGAAATCTGAGGGGGGGGTCAGGACATCCGGACATCCCCCCTGGATCCGCGCCTGCATTAGTGCATAATCTATCGTCGACTGCAGGCTCCCTACCTTCCATGTTATGTGCCCTTCACACTTCTCAGTACTGTTGCATACAACTAAGTCATGCATTTCACACATATCCAGCATCATGTTGCCTGTTGAGTCTGTGTACCCGTCCATGTCTTCTATGTGTGCATTCATATCTCCTAGTATAATAATCTCGCACCCTTCTCTTAGCTCATTAATGTCACTTGATATGCATTCCAGCATTTTTTTGTTTTCCTCTTTGGCATTTGCTCCTGTCCACAGGTATACAAAGCCAAGGAGTGTCTGCTCTCCTGCAACTTTCCCTTTTAGCCATAAATGCTCCTTGCATTCCTGTTTGACCCTTTGCCAGTTCATACTTTTATGAATGAATGCACCAATTCCACCCCCTTTTCTGCTGCCCTCTGTTCTATTGCAATATTCCCATGCATAGTCAGGATTACAGGGAGGTTGCTCCATGTCCCTAAGATGTGTCTCCCCAAACCCGTATACCATCAGCTTTTCTTGCCTTAGTTGCTCGTCTATCTCCTCCCACTTCAGCCTATTCCTGCCACCTTGCATGTTAATGTACCCTATGTCAGAATGACCTTGCCCCTGGTGCTTACGTCTATTTCTTCTACCGATTCTACGTTTCTTGAATCTTGGAGCCTCTCTGGGTCCGTCTTCGTCTACACTGGTGGTCTTAGGGCTCTGGGTCCCCCCAAAAAAGCCGTAGCTTGGCGCCCTATCCTACTACCTACGCTCCCGACCGTGGCACCACTGTAGTGAATGCCATCCTGTGTAAAAGGGTGGGAGCCAGACTCGTACACTTCCTGGTTTACCTCCATTATGCCGTACCCAAGTGGTCTGCTCAGACCCCTAATGACCCGGTTAGCCTCAAGCACCCTCCATTCCATCCCGCTAGCCTGGCCCCGGACATGTGGGATTGTGCATATGGTCACATGCACATTCGCAGAGGTTTCTCTGAGTTTACGCAACCCAACCTCTAACTGTCCGTTTAGGTTCTGGCTCCTTCCCTTCAGCACATCGTTGAGACCAGCATGGATAACGACCAGATGTTCATGCTCGAGGTTGTCTGATACCACCTTCTGAGCTTTTGCCATTGCGTCAACCATGCACTTCCCTGACTGGGCCTCCACCCTCACCCGCCCGTCTGCCTTCACTGTTGTAAGGACGCCCTCCTTAACCCTAGCTACGTTGGAGTCCCCCACCACTAGGACCCTTCGCTCTACACGTTTGCCTCCCGCCTGCGATTGTCGTCCTCCAGTTCGCGCTAGCTGGTTCTCCACCCGCCGTGCGCCACTGACCCGTGACGATGTGCTCCCTGCCGTTCGTTCCTTCCCACCCGAAGCCTGCCGCACTACCTCGCTGTAGAAATGTGGGACCGCCGTGTTGCCGCCGGCTCTCGCCTGCTGTTCAACGGCCCCTAGGCGTCCCTCCCTGCTCTCATGGCATGCCTCTGCCTGAGTCTCCGCGCTGTCCCCGCCGCCCGCCTGAGCTAACCCGGGATTACGCGCCGCCTGTACCATTAGCGCCTCCACCCGCTCTTCCAGCACGGCCCGCTTTTCCCGTTCTTCTTGTAGCTCGCCAGCTATTCGCTTTACCAGGACGGCCTCGGCCCCCTCCCTGTGAAGCAACTCGCCGATCCGAGTTTCGAGCTCAATTCGTCGCTCTCGCTCCACCTTCAGCTCCCCTTTGAACTCTTCCACACTGGCTGCCCATTCCCCTTCCATCCGCCGCACAGCTCCCTTAAATCCTGTTGCTGCGGGCTGCAACAGCGCCGCGTACCGGCAGTCGCTGGGTTCGAGATATGTTGGATGCAAGCGCCAAAAGCCTGCACGCGGCATGTGCACTTGCGGCCTATCTGCGATGCCAGCCTGTAAATTTGATCATTAGAGATAGTCAGTTATCTTACTTTGTTTTTCTTCTTTTTTGTTTTTTGCTTGCTGTCGTTTGTGGAACGACCGCTGTCCGTGATAAGCGTGGATGTGCAACAGAATGCATGCACTGGCTCTGAGAACTATGATTCAGGATAAAAAAATGGCAATGAGCCGCATGCAGGCTTTTGGCGCTTGCATCCAACATATCTCGAACCCAGCGACTGCCGGTAAGCGGCGCTTCTGCAGTCCGCAGCTGGCCACTCGACTGCTCTAGACAAGTGTGATTCTATCTGTACGTGCATATGCCACGTCTTCTTATATGACATGCGGTATATGCGGGTTATATTGCCACACCATTCTATGATTAATGTTGCTCATACCTTGTCTTGCATTCTTGGCAAAGCTATTCCTAAGAATTTTGACAATGGCAATCCACAAACAAATGTCATGAAATAAAACACCCACAGCGCATGCCGTTTATGTTATATCTTCTCAGACTGAAATATTAAAAGTAGGAAACCAAAACGTAAACCTGAAAATTGTGTAATTTTTTGGGTGCGGGCTGTGCACTATCTCCGTGATCGCCCCACGCAATAGGCCGCGTTTCTACCAGAAAGCTCGCCTTCGTGCGTAGCGTTAGCCGCCAGTGTTTCCCGGTAACCATTACGATTGCATAAGCTGCAGTTGTCGGGAAGCAGGAGAAGCAGTCGGGGATCTTTGAATGCTATCGCGTTCCACTCTTAAAAGCGAAGCTTCAGCGTCCTCCAATTTTTATGCATAGCTTGCTGAACTAATGCTGGTTGCTTTATGTGGAACTGTTGTTAATTTCTATAAGTACGAGGTTTTCACCTCATTTGTAAGCAGCTTAAATCGCACTTGCTTTGTTTTATCAGAATAATTAGAGGCAAGTGCTCCTTCAACAGCTTTAACCCTTTGCGGTCCGAAACTTTTACCACACTTTCCGGCTGTCCCGGTACGAAACTATTTTGCCAGTTTATAGCGCCGCGATGAAAACCACAAACTGTGGACGAAAAACTCATAGGATATTTATTTTTTCTTTTGCATTCTGCAGGCAACTCCTCTACCGATATTTGAGCAACGTGTGATGCCGCTCGAAGCATTTTTCTGGGTGCAGGCCAGGGTTGTTACTGCAGGTTTTGCATAAAAACACAGTTTCCCTCCTGCCTCCGTTTGTTTTTCGATCGCTACAAACAGCACAGTCTTTGCTATTTTCGCCTGGGAGCTTGTAGATGAATTGGCTCCTCCCATCTAGCCTATACTTGCACTCCTTCCACGCAGACGGGCCCAGTTTTTTGGCTCTAGCCCTCACGTCCGTCACCCACCAGCTGTTGGAAGAGGTTGCGGCGGTACTGCAGGTGTCGCTGTTCTTTCTCAACATGATTCTGCAGCTGTGTGCACCTCAAAATAAAGCTATTGACAATGGAAACCTCTAGAAGCTTTCACTAAATGCGCCACCGTAAAATGCACGCACTGAAAAAGTGGTCATGCTTCTCAGCGCACCGCGCGAACGTGCTGTTCCATGCGCAAGTGAGAACGCTCTGTTATCCAGAAGCCGTGCTGAACATTGTGCTGCACCCTAGTGCAAAGGGAAGTAAACTTCAACAAACAAAGTTTATTTATACCTCAAGAGGGGACGCATCGTGTATACAAAGAATAAGCACGAATCGCAGTGAGAAAAACCGCGAAATTTAACCCCGGAACACCCTTGTTGGGCGGTGCCCGACAGTGGACCGCTACGGCCGTGTTGCGTTGTCGGGCCCTGCCTGACAACGGTCCGGTCGCAAAGGGTTAATATTTTCACCCGAGTCGGCATCTCTCGTATTGTGGTTTCTTGGGAATGTAGCTCAGGACGAGGATTGATGTTAGCTGCTGCATATGGTATTGCTGTTTGATTTTACTGAAAAATGTGCATCTTTTAAAGCCCTTACACACTGATTCTGTCTGAGCAGACTTACCGTGCAGAGTGCTTTGTTTCACAACCGAGTGCCTTTGTGCATATGCATTTTGGACTCATTTGAATTCTATTGATTATATGTTGCGGTGTAGGAGTGCTATGCCTACGCCACAAAGAACTAAACCCGGCCTTACCGACAGCACGCATCTATACATTGGCCGGTGCTGCTCCGCCTTTAAATGTATTCTGTGGCTTCTTTCCTCTGTAACATTTGAAAAAAGTTCTCAAAAGTGGCTAAGACTTTAGCTTTCTACATTTCTGTTGTATTTAAGAGCTCAAAAAAGCACGACAGGGACATGTCATATGCATCATCTTCCTCTCGTGGCCTCGCTCCTTGCTGGCACTCCTTCGTCTTCAACATATGGAATGTCTCCTACTTCTCATGCGCAGCACGTAATCCCTTAACCTTATTGCAGCTTTTTTTCCCTTGAGTGTTCTTACATGGCTATGTGTCTGTGCGAGACACTAAAGCAATGTACCTTCAATCTTCATTTGTAGTGCTACAATGGCATCTAGGCCCAGCACAGTGGTGCCTTCAGACAGAACATCAAGAAGAATGCTGGCACTTCTGTCTTGGAATGTAGCTTACCTGACAAAACGTCCTTGAACTTGGAATTGTCAAAGAGCTGCACCGAGGAGGGCTTCAGAAGCCAAATCCTTGCGAAGAATTGATGGTACAGTTCTTCTGCCAGCATAGTAACAGACGATCTCGTATCCACAAGGAATGAGATAGCCTGATCTTCCACAAAGACGGATGCGTAAATGCCATTTCTACATCCCTTGACAAGACAAATTGTCTTTCCCGTTCTCTGTGAAGTAGAGTCGTCGCTCTCAACCTGTTGAAATTTGCCTCCATTTGCACACAACTTATGCATAACACATACCTTCCAACTCTTCCGAATTTTCCGTAAAGTGTACGAATTTGCACCCATCTTACGATATTATGAATGTCGGCTCAGTTTTTATGGAAAAGTAGTTATATTCGCGAAATATTTTTTAAATTCCTGATAAAGTCACACCGTTGCCAGTGGGTGGGGGCACCACTTACATAGGGGCGCATAGAGATGGGGATGTGCGCCATAACCTTTTGTCTGCAGAGTAAGGACATTTTTCGCTCTGTGACGTTGCCTTTGTCATCGGGTCATTGGACGACCTGATGACGGTCGGAAGTCACTGGTTGTCGTCACTCTCAACATAGATACCCACCTGTACGTAAGTGGCACCCCAGAGACAACGGCGATTTCGGGTCGATGCGGCAGGCACAGTTTCTGTATTGGAGGCTGTGGCTTGTCGGCTCGCCTGTCACCTTCGCTGGGCTTTTTTCGCGAGTATGACCTGGTTTGTGGTCCTCGCTTTTTTTTTTGCAACGTGCTGCTCATCGGACACAGTGCTACTCCGGTGTTTCGTAGCCATAGCGGCTGCAAAGTATGATGGCGTGCTCAAAGCCTTGTCAGTACTAGACTCTATCAATACTTCCTTCCAAGTGTGTTTGAAGTCGTTTTGAAAGTCTTGAGGTTGGCAGGTATGGTAACATCCAAGTGCCCAACCTTGCCACAGCGATGACATTTCGCGTTGCATGCCTTGCATGCAGGTTCATAACGGCGGTTTACGTGCCTTGCATGCAGGCTGATTGCAAGATGAGTCATTCGGCAATGGTAGCACACTCGAAGTTTACTGTCACCTTGTATTTCCCGCTCGCACGCTTCGCACTTGTCACAACGTGCATGTTCATCTGCAAGTTCCGACAATTAGGGAAAACGTTCTTGTTTAATGTGATTAACTGAGGCATCCTCATAAATTTCTTTCAGCTTGACTCGCTGCTTCTTCATACTGGTTTGCGATAGCACGAGTTCATGATAGTCAGTGAAAAGCCTTGAAAAAGTAATTGCTCACATAACTGATGATTTGTGGTTTTTGAAACCAGCTGGTCAGGTATCATTTCATCAGTAAGCCTTCCAACACTGCAGTCACCAATGAGGGTTCATGAAGCAGCGGCATATTCTTCCACCGTCTCACCTGCACGCTAAGCATGGCGACTGAGCCGCTGATAGGCCACGATGACATTTACCAAACGACATTTACCAACACCATGAAAATTGCAGTATCGTACATGTTGCTCATCGAAGCAGTGTCAGCCACGGAAGAGGTGGATAATGGAACAGCCGGACGACCAGGCAAAGTCAGGAAAGGCAGCAGTTGTAACCCAGTGACGCTCTTATGTTGAACT
The DNA here is from genome assembly GCF_013339745.2 of Dermacentor silvarum. Lineage (NCBI taxonomy): Eukaryota > Metazoa > Arthropoda > Arachnida > Ixodida > Ixodidae > Dermacentor > Dermacentor silvarum. The sequence goes on along the minus strand of NC_051158.1, from coordinate 163,596,770 downwards.
GGGAGATTCACCAAGAACCTCGCAAGGGTTAGTCGAGTCCTCATCGCCAAAATCTTGTGTTTAAGTACTCACAGAAGAACGGCAGGGACATGTCATATGCCGATGAACATCATCTTCTTTAACCCCGCAGGGGCGTCTGCATAAGCAAACACTTGGTGTGTTGCGACACCACGTGCTCGTGCGCACAAAGGTTGGAACCTCCCGCACCTAGCCATGCTTGGCTTTGCCCTGTCTGGGGAAAAGAGGATCCTAGGGGTTGAGCCAGTGCCGGGTGTTTGATTACTCAATTACTTGATTGATGACATGGATGTGATTCATTGTAGAACATTCCTTCTTGAAGCCAGCCCATTCTATTGGAAATTATCTTGAATATTTTATACAATGCTAAAAGCATGCTAATAGGTCTATAATTCAATTCTTTGTCTCCCTTCTTATGGGCTAGTATAATGTCATTCTTCCAGCTCTCTGGTACACTTGAAGTCATGAGGCATTGTATACAAAGGGCCGCAAGCTTTTCAAGCATGATATCTCCTGCATCTCTGATGAAATCCACCGTTATTCCATCTTCTCCTGCCGCTTTTCCCCGGGTCACGTCTTGCAAGGTCCTTCTAACTTCATCTCTAGTCATAGGAGACTCTGTATCCTGTTCACTACTTCGATGAAGGTAGCTTGGCTGCTCTGGGTACTGTACAGGTCAGTATAGAATTCCTCCACTGCTTTTACTGTATCATCGAAATTCCTGATGATGTTATCCTGCTTATCTTTCAATCCATACATCTTGCCTTGTCTTATGCCAAGTTCTGACTGATTTCATGCTGCAGCCATTTCTTCACTGCTTCCTAAATCTTTCCCACGTTATAATTTTGAATATCCCTTATTTATTCTTGTTGATCAGTTTTTACAGTTCAGTTAATTATATCTGATCTCTTGAGTTGGACACTTTCATGCTTTATCGTTTCTTTATTAGGTCCTTTGTTACTTGGGAGAGCTTACCTACTGGTTTCCTTGGTGCCTTACCCACCACTTCAATTGCTGCTTCTAAAATCAGCCTAGCTAAGGTTTCATTCATTACCTCTATGTTGTCTTCATCTTCCTGTTCTAAAGCTGCATATTTGTTTGCAAGCACCAGCCTGAATTCATCTTTTACCCTTATGGTGTTCATTTTGGCCTGTCTCTACTTGACAAATTTTGCTCTTTCTCTTGTCAATTTGAGATAAATCCTAGACCTCACTAACCTAAGGTTACTGCACTTTACCCTACCTAACGCTTCTACAGTCTGCACTATGCTGGGATTGGCAGAGAGTATGAAATCTATTTAATTTCTTATTTCGCCATTAGGGCTTTTCCAGGTCCACTTCCTGTTACTGCGCTTCCTGAAGGTATATTCAGAGCCTATTCCTTTCCGCGTATTCTACCAACATGCCGGTGGAAGCGCTTTGTCTGCCACTGCTGCTAAACAAGCTGCCCAAGCCAAGGCTCAGCACCGCTGCCGCCAGAATATACAGGTGCACGCCGGCGAAGCAGAGGCTATGCATGCCACCAAGAGGACCCGGCCATTCGCGCCACCAAGGCTGAAGCCAGGCGCAAAGCAAGACTGTAACTGTACATGCATACATGTCTCTCTCAAATTCTTTTCCTCAATATATCACGAATTCAAAGTGCCTAAAGAGCTGCACTCAAATTTTGCATTAGGAAGTATCATATTGTTACGGGATACTCTTTGTGAAGAGAGGGTTTATTGGGGCACGACGTAATCAACGGTCTTGAGCGCCAGCCGAAGTTCCGTTATCGTTAGGCAAACGTCTTCCTCCTCCACCCTCTCTTACCTTGTGTCTCGCTACAGCTTGTGGCACATACCCAAATCACAAGATTTTCAGGCTTGTAACAATATTTTGATCTATATTAATGACCTTCCAGATCAACTTAGCTCTTTTATAAAGTTATTTGCTGGTGACTGTCCTATACCATAGAATAAGTAATAAAAATTATAACTACCTTATTGAAACCGATCTTGGCTCTATATCTAACTGATGTAGTATGTGGCTAATGACCCTTAAATCAACCAAGTGCCCGAGTCTATCAGAAGAGTTCTTCGAACACTTCTGAACTTTCTGACTACAATGCAAATGGAACCAAAGTCGAGTAGGTTTAAATACCTGGGTATTCATGTAACCAACGATTGTTCCTGGCACTCTCACATAACTTGCATCACTAGCAATGCTAGTCGTAATTTCGGTTACCCATGCTGAAATTTTCGTCACGCACCCATACGCCATAAATTAATGCTTTATCAAACATCATATGGCTGAAGCGTATCACTACGCTTCAGCCATATGGGAACCAACTCAAACGATGCTAATTAATATTTTAGGATCCATTCAGAACTGATCAGTTCATTTCATTCTTAATACCTACGTATGATTGCGCTGCTAGCGTCACATTGATGGAAGTCGACTCTTGCCTCCGACACTTGGTAATGAAAAAAATTTTCCATCTTTCACTTTTTGAAAAGATTTTCTTCTTTTCCCATAATCAAGCACTGCATCAGGAGTTTATCACGCAACCTCCTTACTCTTCATATCGTGTTGACCACCCAAATAAAGTAGCAATTACTCTCCGCTGAACTAATCTATTTTTACGTTCTTTTTTGCCGAAGACAAGTAGAGAGTGGAATCACCTTCCTCCCTCCATTGTTGCTACAGGAGACAGGAATTCTTTCAAGTCTGCAGTCATTGACCACTTTTTGAAATAGCTGCAATTGTTGTTTTTCCTTTTACTTATGTAATGTTTGTTCTGACAAATGTTTTGTACCCGCCCCCTCTGTAACGGCCCAGAGGCCTTGAGCGTATACCAATAAAGAAATTAATTAAAATTGGTACATGGAGAAAGGATGATGTATTCATGAACATATTACAGATATCAAGGAGTGGAACTAAACATTGAATGACATTAAAGTTGCATATGAACTTGCATAGTACATACCTGCCAACCCTCTTGAATGTTTCGTAAAGTTTACAAGTTTAGACTCGTTTTATGATTCTACAAAAATTCCGTCAAGTTCTACGAAAAATAAATTGGTTGTGGAAAACTTTAGCTTGTCAGTCTCCGAACCTTTTATTAGGAATCGTTTGATGATGGTGAAACTGCGCAAAAGCAGATACCTTCATTCGAGCAACTTGATATAGAGAAGTTCCGGACGCAGGAAAAGTGAACAACTATAAAGTTGCTGTAACAGTCACCGGAATCTAAAATCAGTGTGTTACTTGTCAATTTCGTGCTGTTCCGTGCTTGGCGCTGCTTGTTAGTGAGTAAGGCAAATCGTTAATAGATTGCATATATATATATATATATGTGTGTGTGTGTATTGTTACGTTGCTAGATAACAGACATATAGACCATTTATAGCTGCGAATTCAGGAGTCCATCATTCTTTCGAAGGTTGCTGAGGCATTACAAAGGCCAAAGGGCATGCAACAAGACGGCAAGTTGGGCTAGTTGGTTTGGATTCATCGTAAGGATCGTAACAGCACAAACAAGACACGGACAAAAGGAAAGAAACACGACAACACGGCGCCGTGTGTGTGTCGTGTTTCCTTCCTTTTGTCTGTGTCTTGTTTGCGCTGTTGCGATCCTTACGATGAATCAAAGGGCATGACCTTGAATTGGTAGAAGCCGTCAGGTGTTATGAAGGCAGTTATCGCGGGGTCCATGTTATCTTTCGAGATTTGCCAATAGCCTGATCGAAGGTCTATTGACGAGAAGTACTTTGCTCCGTGCAAGCAGTCCAAAGCATCATCAATACGCGGCAAGGGGTAGACATCCTTGTGCGTGATTTTACTGAGGTGCCGGTAATCGACACAAAAGCGCCAACTGCCATCCTTCTTGACAAGGACAACAGGGGATGCCCACGGACTGGAAAATGGCCCGATAATGCCTTTAGTTAACACCTGACTGACTTCTCGTATCACGTGTCGTTCGGCATGTGAAACACTGTACAGACAATGGCGTATCGCATTGGCGTCTCCGATGTAAATACGATCAGGGACCATCGACGTCTGGGCCAAAGGGTGGCCGTCAAAGTAAAAAATGCCGCAGTAAGTTTCCAAGAGACGACAGATGCCAACAGCTTGTGCATGAAGGAGGTCCGGTGCAATCATCTTGCCAAGTTCCTATGTGACTAGAGTCAGTGAATCGGAGGTTCCTGTAGATGGCGATGAAATTTCGGCGTCAAGCGCCGATATCTCACAATCGTTGACAGGCAAGATGTCACCCAATGACATGCCTCTGGGAACAATTTGAGTCGAGCAGTTAAAGTTGAGGAGAGGGAGCAAAGTCTGGTTGGCTGTAAAAGTGAGCACGGTATGGGTAACAACCAAATTCCTTTCAAGCAGTATGTCAGTGGTGAGACATATCACGTAGACGCCGTCAGGAACAGATGGAAGCAACATTAGAGTGACGTACATAGTGCCTTGAGGCGACAGGTGGATGTCTTCGGCAGAGCATAAGCATGAATGTGTGACTGGGGGACTATAGCAAGTCGTGGGGTAGCTCTAGTTGAATGACACTAGACGCACAGTCAAAGAGGGCTGAATCGAACGATAAAAAGTCGAAGCTGAGTATAATGTCGCAAGGGCATTGTTCCAAAATGGCAGACAGTAAAGTGGTTAGGCGCCCCGCGATGTTAATCAGTGAAGTGCACATACCAAGCACGGTAGGCATCCTCCATCGGTGACGCGGAAGGCCAGGGATGCAGCGGTTGTGAGGACTTTGTTCAGCCGTCAGCGCAATTGGGCTCTTATGTGTACGTGCACGCCATTGTCAATGAGTGCTGGGACACTGACGCTGTAAATGATGCCCATCAAGTTGTGGTTGGTCGACAAAGTGATCATAGGGTTTTGTGGTCGAGTCGTCAATGCAGCATCCCCTCTGGAAGCTGCATCACTTAGTTTTCGAGAGACGGGCGTCGGGGCTGCGGCGATAGGGACGCTGGTCGAAGAGCTGGTGGCAAACGGGACTGTTGACATTGGAATGACGAGGAGGTAATGTTTCAAGCAGCACGAGCTTCATTGTTTGGCTGTTGCGCTTCGAATGGAGGCTAGTAACGATGCGGGCTCTGTTTGCGGCAATAATAACTGGTGAATGGAGGTTGCTCAGGGGAGCAGACAGTACAGTTGTTACAGTGGCGAGCAACATGATCGATACACTGGCAGGCAAAACAGATTGGCCGATCGTCTAAGGTTCACCACTAGGCAGAATTTCGGTATTGTGCAGGATACCGCTGATCATTGGATGGGGAAGAGGAGCATTAGACAGCTGTGAAGCCGCAACGGCGCATACAGAATAAACTCCCAAGATTAGCGATTTCTTCGCGGACACAAATGGATCACTGGGGCAGGAAAGAAAGGCCATGGCTTCAAGTTCTCGCCATACTATCCGTGTCAGGTCATCTGATGATGATGGTCGCTTCATTCCCAGCCTGTCGTCACAAGAGGATGTCGCAGCTGTGTTCGGCAGACATGCGAACGGCGTGCAATGCAGCGGCTCTAAGCCTGCTCAAAGCGTTGACACTCTTTTATGATGTCCTGTACTGTTTTGCAATTTTTGCACCTGAGCAGGTTGAAAGCATCATCAGCGATCTCCTTCAGTACATGTCCAACCTTGTGACTCAACCCTATCATTGTCCACCTTATGGCACAGAGCCAGCACGTCCTGGATGTAAGAGACATGATTCTGTTGACGTTCGGACGCGAGTCGCTAGTTCTTTCTTAACGGCGCTCTTCCGCCCAGCGGGACAGCCAAACAAGTCCCTCAGCTTCTGCTTGCACGTGTCCCACTCCTTCGGCTCTTCCTCGTGATTATCGTACCACACCTTCGCTGTGCCTTGTAGGTAGAACATCAAGTTAGCCAACATAATCGTTGGATCCCATTTGATGTGGGCATTTACACACTCATACGTGGTGATCCAGTCGTCCACGTCGAGGTGGCCGGTGCCGCAGATTCTGTTGACGTTCGGATGCAAGTCACTAGTTCTTTCTTAACGGCGCTCTTCCGCCCAGCGGGACAGCCGAACAAGTCCCTCAGCTTCTGCTTGCACGTGTCCCAGTCCTTCGGCTCTTCCTCGTGATTATCGTACCACATCTTCGCTGTGCCTTGTAGGTAGAACATCAAGTTAGCCAACATAATCGTTGGATCCCATTTGTTGTGGGCATTTACACGCTCATACGTGGTGATCCAGTCTTCCACATCGAGGTGGCCGGTGCCGCAGAATGTTGCTGGATCCCGCAGCTGAGCCAGGAACTGAGCCAGGCACAAGAGGTCTGGAGGTTGCCCCACACCTCCACCAATTTGTTACGTTGTGGAATTCACATATAAAGATGTATTTACAATATTTACAAGAAAGGCAACGATGTACAAACAAGATGGCTGTCAAGACTGATACCACCTCAACATGTCAAAGTGTCTTCTGACTTTGGCGTCACTCTTGGTTGCACTGTAACAGTATATATATATATATATATATATATATATATATATATATATATATATATATATATATCATAAAAGGCATTTGCTGTGGGTAAGCATTAAATAAAAATGCGTGCTATTTACCCCTTGCCTCCCTCCCTCTTTGTGTTGTGTCCAGAAAATTCTTACGAATTTTAATGTTCACAAGTTGGCAGGTATGATAGTATACTGTAATGTGGTGGCACCTGCTTTCAGAAGAGAATTAATCGATCATTATCATTTGTGTAGCCTGAGACGGTTTGTGACAATGGGCAGCAGAGCAGTGTAGCAATGTAGGTGTGCCATGGCACGAGCGAGTGTCCTCGTAGGAATGGGTCTGAAACATTTGTTAACAGAGCAAGTGAAAGTGTAATGTCAGTGTTTGCAATGAAGCATCGATCCAGTTGTCGCAGTCGGTAACTGCATGTGTCAAGTATAGTATGATATGCACCCAACAGGGGACCTGACTTGCACACAATTTTTAGAGTTTTGCTATAGTGCACATTCTTTGCAACAGCAATTTAGATCCTGCTGCACCAAGGACCGCACGGTGTGTCGTGCCCGTCTGTCACTCGAGGTCGGCACCCAGCTCCATCCTGTACCCCTTGCCTGCTGAACCGTCCCAGCGCCAGGCTTGGATTGACTTTGTGCGTGGGTGCCCCTGTGGTGGTGCCTGTGACTGGAACCCACCGTCCAATGAGATCAGCTTGGTGTGCTCACTGCACTTCAGTGTTCGCTGCTTCCGGTTCCAGAGACCACGTGGCTACAGTGTGGGCTATAGCAAGCGTCTAAGAAGGGATGCAGTGCCAACGCTGTACCCAATTGAAGAGCAGTGCAGTTCAGTGCCCAATGAGAGTTTTCCTGATGACACTGCAGAACGTTTGGTGAGTGGTGATATTTCGTGGCCGCATTCGGCCGAAATTGCTGCGCACATTTCTTGGACCATTGAAACTGCATGATGCACATAGGCAGAGAGACACCAAGGACATGCCTTTCTTCATTTTTTTTATCTCATTACATTTCATTTTCTGGACAATACTTGGCATTGCCCGTGGGTCAAGGAAAAGGAGGATGCTCATATCACAAAATAATTTCATGTCCTGCAATAATTTATAAAAAGTAGTTGGGGCGTCTGTGAATATTTGCAATTTGAATATGAATGGAATAGTCTAGGCTATTTTGATTCATATTCAATTTGAGAATTCGGTATTTTACATATTCACACGTTGTTTATTTCAAATATATAAGGTATGAAAACAAAGTATGAAAACGTAGCCCATTTGTACTTCCATGCATTGTTGTTCTGCCCGATGCGGCAAGTTCCAGCCAGTTGCCATTTATAACATTGTACGGTTCGCTAACTTCACTGTATGCCGCTTAAGCAAAAGAGCTACACGGCCAAGTTTAAGTTAAATGCTGTGGAGTACGTAAATAAACACGAGAACCAGGAAGCAGGGACGCCATTTCGACATCACCAAGAAAATGATTCAGGCGTGGCGGCAGTCGTCAAGCAAGCTGCAAGCCATGAAGACTGGGAAAAAAGTCACAGTTTCGCCCGAAAGGCGAAGCATCGATTGCGATAGCAAAATAGTGGACAGCTATACAAAGTGAGGATAGTAGTTTTATCGGCGGTATAAACTTGTAAACATAGGCATACTAGCTAAATTAACAAGCATGGTGTCACGCATGCACATGCAAACATCAACGCATCTCGCTCGATGACCGCGGAGACTCGCTGTCAAAACGCTGTAGTGCGTAAGCGCAGCAGCGAGCGAATTGACCTTCATCCCGCCGCAAAAACAGCGCAGGGAGGACGGACTCTGCCCCGGCCACAGATGGCTTTCAAGATACAGCCGCCCAGGCGAGAGCGCACGGCATAGTACACGGCCTCCCCCCTCCCTACTCACCCCCTGGAGCCTTGCAGAGCCTTATGGCTCGGAGGGCCTGCAAGAACGCCCAGGCGGTGCGGAGTAAAACGAAGTTCAGCGAAGTGGGTTTGCGATGCCTGAAGTGTCGTTTCGGTGGCTACAGTCATGGCAGGGTTTCGCAAAGCAGGCCTGCTAGATTCATCAGCGCTCAAGCACGATGGAAGCGGCGACTAAAACCCCTAGATATTTTTTTTTTTTTAAGTAGCAACAAGCTTTGAAGCACTGCCGACGAATCTCATTGGTGGGCGCTCATTCCGGCAGCCATGTTCTTCCTAACACTGTTCCCCACGCAGTCACTTGCGCACTGCTGCGAGCAAACTTCATGGCAGGCTGAAGGCTTATTATAGTGAGCAGTGTTTCTTCTTTTTCGTCTTTTCCTTGTGCAAAGGATTTTCTGCAGTTGGTGCGACCGCAGAAATGCGGCAGGCATCGTATCACACTGCTATATGGAATAAACGAGTTACCAACCAACTACAATACAACGCGGCAGGCGTTGCCGTAAGGGTGAGCTGAGAACAGACAGTACGGTTCAAAATTACAGCGACCATATTCACGTTGGGCCTCAACAGTGCAGTACTAAGCCGCTTTTGGGTTCGTATTGTCTGGCCCAATTCCTGAAACTTATAGTTGACTCAAGCCATGCAGCAGCAGCTTTTGACGGTCAGATGCAATCTATGCAGATCAGCTGCTTCAGGAAGTTAGGAAGAAGATGGCAGCCGACAGAGGTAGATGTCGCTAGTTTAAAAAAAAAAAAAAAGCAGGAAATCTAGGGACTTTAGCAGTGGTGGCAGCGATTCAGAAGCCGAAGGGGATGCCCCAGTGATGCTACCGCCAGAACTTTCTGACAGCGCGTCAGAAGGCGAAGACTGAAGGTTTTAAGTAAATAAAACGTTTCTCTTACGTTTATGCAGGACATGTTTCTTAATGCGTTGTTGTCGAAATCTTCCCCCGCGAATGTGGCGCTTTGCAAGTATTCTTAAGAAGCTAAGTTGTCCGAGACGTTAATTGGAAAGTACGGCAAGTTTATGCAACCACACGTAATGAAGCTCATTTGTGGCGAGTAAATATAGGTGCGTCTTACATACTAATTTTTTCTTCAAATCTTGCAATAAGTGGGGCGTGCATCTTATATACCGGACAATATGGTAATTGAATTTCTCTAAGTAAAATGAGTCAGAAAAATTTTAAAGTGCGACTTCTTTACAGCCTACAGGTATGACAGCATCGGATTGTAATTTGAATATACGAGAAAACATAATTCTGCTTTGCAGAAACTCAAACACAAAACCCTTTTCCAGCATTTCTACCATTCATACAGCGGCACAGCCAGATCAGTGTTCCTTGCAAAATTACCATCTAGATGGCGCTCATGGCCTCGGGAGCAGTGCGCCGTGGCGAAGGTACAGAAAAAAAGTTCCGGTTGCCAGGAAGCCTGACAAACAGTCAGGGGTCTTTGAATGCTATCGCATTCCACTCGTAAAAGTGACACTTACACGTCCTCAAAATTTTTGCCATTATTCTGTGTTTCTATTTAGCACTTAGCCATATACACTGCCATTGTATAGTACGAAATATTCTGTGAATTATTCTGTGAGCGACAATCTGCAAAGTTATGTATACCTTGATAGTGTTGAGCAGTGTTTCTCAACGTTCCTAACTAAGCTTGTCAAAGCAACCACGGGTCGCATCACGTGACATGTTTCCAGCAGTGTTTCGAAGTTGCTTGTAACCGCTTCTGCTTTGCAGGCTTCCTCTGGTGTCGAAGATGCAGAAGGCAGGGCACGCAATTCATTGGCTTCCAGCCGGTCAGTTCCAGGTTAGTGACCAGTGATATACAATTGTCTTTCCCACAGGCCACGGTGCATTGATCTATATATTTATTCTACCAGCTTTAAAAGAAGGTGTTGCACTTAGTGCTGCTTTGTGTTTCCTCAAATTGCACTGCAAGATTGGATTTTCTGGGCCACATCAATCAATTAAAGGAATGTGGTTGCTCTCATTTCTTCCCTCGTTTGGCTGCTAGGCTTTTTGTTTCCAACGAGCACCTAAACAAGTCCACGCCTGTGCGGTCACTCGCTTCTATAACAGGGAGGTGTGCATAAAATGGTGTTTCAGCTTCTATGGACAAACAAGGAAGCTGAGTATTTTAACTGAACAATCCACATCAAACAAAAACAACCTTATTTCGATATTGTAGAGAAAGCAAAGAGCAGTCAGTGCAAGACCTTCTTTTAAGTTTTTGAGAATCACTATGAAGGTCACTTTATGCTGTAAAAAGCATTTGCCAGGAGTTTGAACATATGATTGGTGTTTATGATTGGCAAAGACCAACCTTCGAGGACTTCCGGGTATGAGTACGTTCAGTTTCTCTGACCGTCATGATGATGTTTATTCTTTCGTCTTTAACTCCCTGCTCTGTTGATTATTGCACCCCATGACCGTTTATGGTAATAGGCACCTTTGTTGTAGTGCACCAACCACTTTCTATTTCACTGATCTTGCAAAATGTTCCCTCGGTTGTCCATGCTAGTTTTACCTTCTCTGCTTTCAGCATTAGTGTTTTTGTGCAGTGACAGTTAATAGCTTAAAATACAAGTGTGGCCGCATCTACAGACTCGCAAACATTTTGTCATGCAATACAAGGCACAGAATATGTTCACATGCCGTGGTTAAAAGGGTGTTCCACATCCACCACCATGGCTGTGAGTGGCCCTGACTATCGGCACTCCCAGGGCTAGACCTGTGGCACATGCACGAACGCTCAAGGAAGTGGACTGCGAGACAGCCACCTCGGTAGCTTAATGGTAGATCATTGCACGCACACCGTGCAACTCTTACTTAAAGCAGCTGGTCTTTGCTTCCATTTTCCTCAAGATTTCTACATTCCAACTAAAAGAACAGTTAACTTACTTGTTGTACACTTTCTTTGGCTTCATTCTCTGTTTGCTCCATATGTAGTTGTAACTATAGGAAATTAAGCCCCTTGTTTCCTCTTATTCTTCCGAGTCCTCACATGTGTAGTGTTGTGTGTCCTGATCATGCGCAGATGGAATGAAAAGTGATAGGCGTAATGCCAAAAGGCATGACAGTTTGGAGTCGGCTGACATAACAAGGGCATAATTGGAGATCCTTGTCGCAGTGGACGTAGAGTAGGTATGCCTTCAAGGTCGTGTGAAATCTATTCTATGTTTGTGTTAAATTGGCACGTAAAACCCCATAATTTAATTTAATTTTTAAGCAACTAAAATGGTTATAAATGAGTAGTATAAACTGTTGAAGTAATCTTCATGAAGCCTCAGAGTTGGCAACCACCAGTTTATTTATTTAATCAACAGCCTTTAAATGTAGCAGCTTGAAAGCGTGGCATCTAGTCGGAAGTGGGTATGACAGATATCCCAGGATAATGCACACATGTTGACTTGGGTGTCATTCCTGTGTCCTGGAAGCATATCGCTCACTCAGTGTCTCTTTGTGTGATGTGATGGACACTGATATTTATTAATGTTCTAGGCTCTGTGTGATTTCTGGAAAATGGTAATAATGGCACTCTTAAGTGAAGCCTTTCTTGCCTCTTTCTCTGTGTGTGGCATGCCGTCTTATCTTGCCAAGTAGATTCACCGAGGAGTCTCACACGAGTACTGTCACATTTGTGCTTGGGAGAAGGAAAGTACCAGCATAGTGTCTCTGTAATAACGTCGTGTTCCTCGAAGTGAGAGGAACGTAGGGGAGGGAAAGTGGTGTGACAAAAAAGTTTTTTTTGTCTCAACTGCATTGTGCCTCCGTTCTTCAATAACATAATTGTGTTTTATATTGGGATTTGAACAGTTTCCACCTGCACAATAGCCTGATCCTCTACCCACCATGCCACACTTATTGGGATTGGCCCCGTTTACCCAGTTGTGATGGTTAGGACATTTGCCTGTTCCTTGTGCGTCGTGAGGCAAGAAATGACTCTTGACAAGTGAAAACAAAATGAAAAGGAATCATTGCACGCAAGTTACTAAAGAACAAGTAGATGGCTATAATGGATGAGAGAGTTCAGCAAGACAAAGAAACCTCGAAATGAAAGGGGAAAAATACAGCAGATCCAACGAGTTGGAATCTATATACAGCGAAGCTTTGTGTGGGTGCAGAAAGACCCGAAACACAAGTGCACGCACACACACAAACAAGCACGGGCGCACACAAATTATACCGTGACTTTTGATAAGCGGAGTTGCTGACTACTAGCGAGCACGACGGACGCCTTGAACACATCATGGTTTCAGAGGCAGCATGCGCATACGTATGGGCCACGATTCGAATCCATTCTATCCGCAAGAACCGTTTACTTCCTCATTACCCTGCAGACGCAGATGCGTGAAGGTGAGCTTTCTGGTTCTTTTTTATTTCGTTCCCCCACACGGCCGGCATCGCTGCTGCCGTGGTGCGACACCATGTCGGGGTGCTGCAAGGAACCCAGCTGTGTGTGTGCTCCACTGTGATGGGTTGGCCTATTCAGGAAGGGAACAGCCAGGCCGCCTTGCCTACCGTTATGAAACTCGGCGAGGTTCGCAAAGAATAGCTTCACTCTAACTCATCAGAAACATCCCGAGCACTTGATGTCCAAAAGCAGGGAAACGTGGTCTCACAGTTTTTGACAGGACCATTAGAAGGGTGGCAGGTGAATGGTCGTGGATTTCTGGCTCTCCGAGACAAGCCAAATTGCCAGAACAGACGGACATCGACACACGACTGCAGTACCTTGTGCAGCATCTACCCATGTCAATCTGGGCAGCCTAAGTGGCCTGCATTTCTGGTGGCCTCATATCCCAGAGAGGGACCTTATCAACGACGCCCCTGAACAGGTGGAACGGGAGCGCTTCCTTGATATAGGCATGGCCAAAATATAGGCTTCTGGCAGGAGCTCTTAGACCTGGACGGGGCACTGGTTCTGCGGGTCTGCCAGCTTTGCAGCTCAAGCTTTCTTGCATCTCACCTATATCACGCTGCTGCTCGAGCCACCTGCCCTTGGCTTGGCTCCACTTCTTTTTTTGTCTTCTGCACGCAGAGCCCACAAATCTAGATGCAGTTCAAGAATTACTGAAACAAAATTGAACATTCACCACGCCAGCGTAGTACCTTTGGGATTGGCCCAGGCCCTAGTGGAACAGGTTGTAGCATTTCATCACCAGCATGCTAGTATTGGCATACTTGTCAAGCTATCTTTGTTGTCATGCTTTCACTTTGTCGTTGTCACGTGCACAATTGATCACTCGCCTTACATGGACTGATAGTGCGATCCAGTAACACTTTGCACTCTTCCAAATGATGCTATATAGCCAACTTCCTTCAAAATGCTTCTCATAACAATCATTTCCACAGCGCATGGTATCTGCATAATTTTCTCCTTTATTAGTCTTGGTACAAAATGATAATCTTTGAGAGGCCTTTGTGACAGGAATACAAGCAGCATTGGTGCTGTTGGCACCTAGGGCAGAGTCATCGCTGCAAAATTATTGAGAGGGAAGTTTCACTAAGAAGTGCGCCCTGTTACCATGAGGATAAAACAATCTTTAGCATTTGGAGCCTTTATATAAGGCAAATGAAGTGCTTGTCTTTAGTACTTCGGTTTTCAGCAGCTGTGCTTTATTTGAAGATTTCTCGTCTCAGTGGTCCAATGCCTGTCTCACCGTTTGGCCTCTCTCCTTCCAGGACAAGATAGAGAACACCATGCAAGCGACCAGGACGCAGTGCAGAGGTTGGCGCGTCTTGCAGCATTCGAGATATTCTTGCTCAAGGACATCTCCACCCAGTGTAGCGTGGAAGTGACCTCAAAGGCTACCAGCTGTGCTGTCAGAACTGCGTCCAAGTCGGTGCAGTGCAGTGGGTGAATGGTGTTCCTTTTCAGAGATACTTTAAACGAAGAGCAGAAGACCTTAGCAGTGTGTGTGTGTGCAGTGCTTAATCCACTGACCCAAGTGCCTGTGAAGTTCTGCTGCTGTGGGAATCAAGGTTGCGGGTTTGATTCCTGGCCGTGACAACTGCATTCTGCTGGGGAGCACAAAGCTAGAATGCTCGTTCACCATGTATATTGCAGGCAATAAACAGAGTTATTGAATGTTTATAGAGGACAATGGTACAGAACTTGTCCAAGAAATGGGAAGGTGTAGTGTGAGGAACCATAGACTGCTCAGCAGGCCTGTCTCTCTGCTCAGCATATGCTAGAAGTTGCAGGAGCCTGTTGGACGTGACCTTGCCGTGTAGTTGTTGGGGGGGGGGGGGGGGGGCAAAGTTTATCGACTGCAGATGACTGAGCATAGTGCTGCCAAATGGGATGGCGCTATAGCAGTGGCAGATGTGCATCAGCGTGGCCACATGTGATGGAAAGCCCATATTATGATGGCTGCCGTCAAATGTGTAGGAGTTTTCAATCACCATGCAGCAGACGACCCGCCCGCATCTCACAGGCGATAGGGCCATATAACGAGATTGTACGGGTCACATGACCCAATGTATGGCTTGGGCCACAAATGCCTAGAAGGTGTGGCAGTGTCGCCATTAGGTTGTGTACTCCGGACGCAGTGCAGATCATTACACCCACTCATTGACCATTTGTTGTCATATTACTTTATTTCTGGCCTGCTAACACCATTTCTTGGGTAACTCTATAAATTTGTGACTTTCGGCAAGCATTGTCGTCTTTGTATGTTGTTTTTTTTTTCTCAACATTTGTCAATGCTTGGTTATTTACATTACATTTTACTATTTTAATAATTAGTATAAATTTAATGACATCAATTATTAATTGCAAGACCGCAGAGGCTTGGGCTAGTCGGTACATACTCAAGAGGGAAACAGCGCGAAAAAACACGACAAGACAAGAAGGGAGACACACACCAGCGCTGGTGTGTGTCTCCCTTCTTGTCTCTGGTGTGCGTCTCCCTTCTTGTCTTCTTGTTGTATTTTTTCGCGCTGTTTCCTCTCAATTATTAATGTTTTAATTAATTTTAGCCGTATTAAATTTTACATATTTGCATCCTCGATTATTCTTCTGTACTTTAAAAATGGTTGGAAATTGCAGAAGTATTGTAAACCTTCGCAGACCACGCAAATGACAAAACGGGTTCGAAAGCTGCGAAAAATCATTTTTAATATTACTGCACTCGCTCCAGTAGTGAAGCAAATGTGAACCGACACAAGTACACAAATGTGATACAAATAGGCAAGAAAGTAGGCACTAGGTACAAAGCAATTATTGTATATTGGCGAGCTTCATGGCCGGCATGACAAGAGCTAGGGCGTTGGGCTGGAGAGGTTGTCAAAGGAGGCCGAAGGTCGCTGTTCGTTCTGCTGTTCTAGACACAAACTCTTTCACTAAAGGCATCCAAGTGCAGTTCTGCAGCTCTCTTCTGGGCACGTGGAGGAGGACAAGGTGTATCAGCCTCCTCTGCGTCATTCAATTGCCGCAAAAATGTTTTTACTCGCCTCAGTGCACTGAGAGATCGCTCTCCTGAAGCAGCTGACGCAATTACAGAAAACACGAGTTGCAGGTACCGGACAAACTGGTCCATCATCTTATGCATATCTGCAGACTTCCCCTGCAGAATTTGTAAAATGCGTTCACTTACGGCCAGACCCTCGTCACGCAGGAGCGTTAGGAAAAGCACTAGTTGCGCTGAAAGCCTGCTGATATCAAAATCGGCTGCGTGTGCTGCTAAAAGCTCATTTAGGTCGTTTGCTGCGAAGTTTTGACCTTCAGCAGCATCAGTCAAAATGCGCTCGAGGCTAATCAGATGCTCCATGCCAGGCTGTTCAAATCACCGTCGGATCTCGCTGGTAATACGATTGATAGCAGCAAAAAAACTGTTTTGTCTGTGACGACTTGCCGTCAAGTGCTGAAGGCTCCTCAGGCTTGTATGTGAATTGAAGCCTTCTGGGCGACTGCGAAACTCTGGGCACACAAGGTTCTTTTAGACCTAACTCTGTTGTTCTTGAGTTCATCCGCTGCCATAGGACGTCAAATGAGGCGTCAGACCGTAGCCTTGACAAGCGGTCACAAAGAGCCTCTGCTGCTTCTTTTGCTCCTGCAGCGCGGTAAACTGGGCATTGAAGCATCCTCGCTAATACCTCGCATGGGCCAAACGGCTATAGAAAGGTTGATACCCAGTAAAGCTTCGAACTTCTTTAATACTTTCTCATGTCCTTTTATGGCTGTCTTGCTGGTGCCATTGAGAGATTTGAACTGAGGATACGCTATTGTACCTGACTGATAGGTTTCCGTTCAGTAGCGTTAGCGAATGCTGGCTGCCATGGAGTAAAGATTGGGGCAGGTAGGCTTAATTGTTCATGATCTGGTTGACTTTTTTTTACGAGTTCTTCAAGGGCTTGGTATGTACCCTGGTGTTTGATTATTTCAAGTTTGTATTCTGTGGTGGTTGGAAATTTGCATGTCAGGAGTACTCTTTCCTTGTTAGGGGGCAGTTTATGAGCTGGTCATCGATCTTTGTGCAGGTTTTCCGCATTTGCAAGAGTTGTGGTGATTTGTTGGATCTAAGAGGTGTTTGGAAATATACAGTGTCCGGTGATTGCCTGGTTTTGTGTATTATTTTTTAGGGAAGTGTGGTGGCATGAGGGAAATGTTGCTTATCCATAGATGGGTTGTTGTTCCCTCTCCGTGTGTAAGTCAATATTTGCCAATTTTTTGTACATCTGTTTGCGTAGTTGTGATTTAATGAAGAGTTTGGTTACTGGTATGTGAGTGGCGTGCCTTATTTGTGGCTTTTAACCGGCCATTGTGCCACCGTTGTATTGAACGTCCAGTTGACATAGAAACACTTTCTGGAAGCATTGGACCACACACCACAGTTTGAATTTAAATATTGCCTTGTCAAAA